>NW_015112757.1:586190-601862 GCF_001443285.1 Poecilia latipinna | reverse complement strand
TATATATATATATATATATATATATATATATATATATATATACAATTTTTTCAAAACTGTTAAGGTTTTGAACTTGGAAACAGCTCTACACCACCCTCTAAGTGCTTCTGGTAAAGCATGTTGTGACTGAATGTTCCCCACTCAGCGTTTAGCCATTTTCTTTGATTTCTTTTCACCAAATCTCTACGACCACACAGCGTATTCGTAATGATAAACTCTGACAACCTTTTCAGAGGTAAAGCAGCTTCAGTTCCTCCAGCTTCTTCAGGACAAATTGCGACTGCTAATAAGTCAGTTGCTGACAAATGCAATGGATTGATTGACAGGTGGTGTCATAACAATTGGGACCATTTTTTTTTTTTGGTCTGCCACCCTGTAGGCATTGTTTTTTATGGACATCGCATGTCACACACAGAAGCCCAACCGCAAGACACCATGCCTCCTAATTGGATCACTCCATGTAACCTCATTGCTGCCCATGTGAGCAGTCTCACAGGAGAACAACAGAACAGAGACTCAAGAATGTTAGGCATTCTGAACTGATGATCAGTGTAGCGACACACATGCTAGTCCCAAACTTTTTCTCACATCTCAAAGTTGCAAAAGGACAATCCTCTCAGTTACTAAGGAATAATTAAACATTAAGAGACTCAACCAGGGGCTAGTGCGTATCTGCACTACCACCTCACTGTCTGGGCATCTCCAGAGCTGAAAACACACCAACCCTTTTCCAGGAGTTGGGTTCCAGAGTCCAAACCTTGTGCGGAGTTGAACTCTTCAAAACAGATGTAAGAATTTTTATAGTCTTATGTGACTAAAACACAAGATTGCCTCGAGATCTAAAAACTAGCTTCAGACAACAGATAAATGGCCTATTTCTCAAAAAAGACAAAGTTTGTGGCCAGTGATTTGCTTTGCTTCTGATTATGCACTCAAAAATGAAACATGATTCTGGACTGATTGCAAATCTAATAAAACTTTGGGTAATACTTGGCAACATGGGGTTCCATTGTATACTAAGCCAAACCTCTACGTAGCAACAGCCTGTTTATTTAATCAGCAAATTGTTTGTATTACTACACATGACAATTGATAAGTACTTTTTTCTCAAACCTATACAACAATAAATGACAGTCAGTTGATTATCTTTACCACATAAAACATTAGAAAATTTGTATAAAATTCTGAGCTTATCTACTTTTCTGCTACCAGTTCTAGTTGTAGTAGAGTGAGCTTCGGAATTGTTGCTCAAGCAAAACAACTTTGTTTTTCCCAAAATTCTTTACTTTTAGCAAGTGGGAAAAGTCCTCAATGATAAATAGACCAATCCCACTTCTGAGAGGCTCCTTAAAGACGAAAAAATGAGGAGCTGTGATTACCTTCACCAAAATCTCTGCAACAATTACTGGTACATTCAGCAATCGGATTTAAAATCTGCATCTTTCTTATCTGCATCTCGACATTTACATAATATAAGGACACTGGGCACATGAATTTGCCACTTGAGATGCATCAGCATTGTAGACACTTTTGACCTTAACTGCCAAACATTTACGTTGCACTGAGGAAGACTGTCGTGTATCTTGTAGACTGATGTACCTGTAAGAAGATGGCAGGATAGTGTTTGTCATTCTAAATTAAACGTTAACTCCACAGTTGCCTTCATGGACTTTACGTACAGCATTACATACAAAAACCCTTTCTGGTTTAAACACACCCTGAGGCACTCAATTATAAAATCCACCAATTTATGTAAATGTTGCAGTTGCCAGTTGGCTATAGAAGTGCTGCTGCCATGGAAAGCAGACAAAGCAGGTATGTACCAGTCATGCGCTCGTGGCACTCACTGCTTCCATAGGCAATTTGGAGGACAAGAGAGGATGCTGATGTGAGCAAAAAGCCACCTTGCCTAACCCAGTCCCTCAACAGACGTATTATGCTGCTGTAAGGGTGAGGGGTGAGAGGTTACAGGCAAGGGGGTGGACTGTAGGGGAGGAGGAAGGGTGTCATGCCTCTGGATGACAGCTCTCTCCACCTCATCCGCACACCAGCTGCCCATGATGCATACAAACACACACACACACACACACACACGAACACACGTGACATTCATGCATAAGCACACTCTTCATATTAACCCACTCAACCTCCCACCCCCTTTCCTCCCCAGCCTCATCAACTTCTCTCCTTTTCCAACAAAGACTTTCTCGCCACTTGATGTCGGCGTTATTCACCCCGCCTCCATGCAGGTGCCTCATGTTTTTTCCATATCTGTCCTGCGGTCAAGGTTTGACATTTAGACCAATGCCTGGGGCTTTTTGTGATGGCTGACATGTTGTAGTAAATGAGCACTGGTCTGTGTTTAATGGCGATGCCACAATGAGCAGGTATGACTCTTGAGCGGGTAGTGTTCTCAGCCTTTTTTGCGTGCTGGTGGGGCTCTCCCGTTCTTCCATCGTGTTAGGCAACCTATGGATTTTGATCTTTCACTTATGCCTAATTCATACCTCCTTGTCAGCTGTACCGCTCAACTGCAAAGCTGGTGCAAAGTACATTTCAACATCTTGTTTGCCTGCAGGCCAGATTTTCGTGACTCCATTGGCTGTGCACTCTGGCAGGTACAGTAATACTCCCAATCAGAAGGTGTTGCCACGACTAAAGAAGACTTACCACACAGTATATTAAACAGCTCATCATCTCCCTCTAAGAGGCTATCAAGAATAGGGTATATCTCTGAGGGTAACATTACGGTTCAGCAGAACTAAAGAGAACATGCATAGGGCCACATGCTTATTTGCAATGCCCAGCAGGTTGCATACATGACTGCAAACAGGTATGTCAATGCCTTTATAAGGGGAGTCGTTTTTCTCCTGACCACTTCAGCTTGCCAGTCAGGTTTTGTGGTTAAAATATTGTTTTTGTGAAACCCTCTGGTATCAGAAAGGAAGAATTCTTGGTACCTGGTTAATTCAAACTTCCTTTAACTCAATGACTGCATATTATGTTGCCCATAATTCCACTTCATGGTGATTGAGCAGCCACAGTTGAGCTCCTCTTGTGGGGAATGCAATTCTTTAAAAAAGAGAAATGATACATCTTGTAGGAAGCTTGGAAAAACTTTGACCAGGCTGAGTGAGAACCATAACCCAATACCCATTTGGACAGTTTTAACTGTGGTTGCAAAAAATGTTTGGAGTCGTGCCCTCTGTTAAGTTTGCCAAGATATACCTATTCATCTATCTGTCCATCCGCCCATCCATCCATCCATCCTGTCTTACTTTCTGGTTATTGTTGCATCCATATTAAAAACCCTACCCAAGAAATGTGCAATAATTGCATGGTAAACTTTCATTTTTGTACTTTTAGAAACTGTCAACAAAGGACTGAGAACTGTGTGAAATTTGAATCTGGAGAAGTATAGGATTTTAACAAAAAATAAAAAAATGTGCATGAACCCTAGGGGTACATGCCTGCAGGGCAGATGTTAAACACACTGTGAAGGAAGAAGGAAAGAGCACAGGAGGACTACTGTCAGAGGCTGAGTGCAGTAGACACTAAAAATCGGTGCTGAGAACTGAAATGGTAGACAAAAGAGAGGGGATTTTGTTGTCTTAAACAGAATACAGGTTTTTTTTTTTTTTTTTTTTGGAGTTTAAACCCGAGAGTAAGAATCCACTGCTCACTACATCAAGACCAATCGAGCTGTGATCAAAGATATCACATCTGCAGGAAAAGAACTGCATGTCTCAGATGAAAAGGACGTATTCTTGATTTCTTTCCTGGTAGGTCTGAGCTGTCACGGTGATGGAAATGAGCACCGGCGCTGATCCGCGGGGCCCGATCCGCACATGTGCTGGCCCGTGAGTGTGCAGCAGTCTCTCCACTTTCTCCTCCTTCTGGTTCTCTGTCATCTCTCCGTCTCTCCCATACTTTCCTCCCATGGTTTATTATTACGGTATAATCGCTTCCATCTGCCTATCAAGCCGACGGGCAGAGCGAGATTGGGAACAAAACGAGAGCGAGAAGGAGGGCAGGGAGAGATTCCCCCCCCCCTTTCCAACACAAACACTTCTCCTCCCTCCGCTCGCCTTGTCTCAAAGTCCCTCGTCAGACCAAATCAAAATGCTGCAGAGTCACTTCTCTCTTTCTGTCTAGTATATTATAATCTAGCATGACTTCTGGACAGCTTCATGCACAATTAGGAGTTCAGCAGCTCTGGGCAACAAAATCTGATTCGAATTAGTGCTGTATTACATTACTGTTTACTCATGATCTCTCTTGCCATCTCGCATCTCTTTTTGAGGTACCTGTCGTGTGTACATGTGTGACTTTTAGCACTGCAAAGAGTTGCAAAACAGGAGAAGAAATTTATCTGCTTACGAGAACAGATTTGAGTTCGTATAAACTCGGCACATTCTTCAGGAAGTTTTAGTAACCAACAAACGCTTGCTTTGAAAATGGATTCCCAAATCTCACGGCAGCAACCGGTAGCAATCAGCTGTGCTACAAACAAATACGTTTGATGTGTACATCTTGGGTCAGTGCAGGGGCCAAGGGAATACTCACTCTCAAACCACACAGGACCCCCAGTCCTCTGATCTTCAATCAGATTAGCCCCTCGGCCCAATTACAGCCAATCAAAGGCAATTAAATCCAATTATGACCAATTATGGGTAATTAGAATGCCTCGGAGATTGATAACTTGGACAGATGGGGCAAGATGGGGCACCGGGGTGTCACTTTAAAAAAAAACTGTCACCGGCCTCTCACTCCATCTTTGTCCAAAATCAGAGTGCTGGCTCTTTTCAAAGGATGCCTGGAGAGTTCAAAAAGACTTGGCGATAACTAGGGAATCTAAGAATAAAAATAACACTGGTCTCCATATGCCTTTTGGATTCCCTCCTCCATTTCTTGCAAATTCTGGAGGTTAACGTGGCAAAGTGAAAAATCAATGAACACCAGTTGAACTGTGTAACCACTGCCGAGCCCAAGATGATTTTCCCTGCTGCTTTTCTTAGGACACGACCAATTTGATTGTCAGCTCCTTACCTCAGAACAATCTTCGCTTTCGGCACTTGGGTATTTTGGTAATGCGGTTTGGAAACTTCAAGTCAGGGAAGGCAAAGCAGTCGTTTCATTTCCAGTTTCAGAGCAGTGTTCTTAAAAATATCAACGTTACACTCTAGTACTTTCTGGGGTTTCCTTGTATGGTGAGCGTTTTTACATTTGCACAGTCCCTCTCACTGAGTCCCGTGGAATGTCCACCGGCTATGTTATTGCATGGCTTTAGGTTTCGGACTGTGAGGGTGTTGATGTTTGAATTGGGGTTGGCGAGAGATTTAGGGACGCATATTTCCATCTTTTAGCCCAGAGAAGGTAAAATGTGGAAAATAAATCTAAGACTCTAGCTGATGTTACTCTGTTTTCAGAGGTTTAACATGTTTGTCCATCAAATCTGTTTCTGTCCATCAAAAAGGTCGACTTGTGACCGCATCTTGTCCCCGCCTTGTGCTATCACCGAGGTAGTTTCAGCTTAGCCTCGCATTTAGACAATTCTGTTTTCCATTCCACAAAGCGGTTGATGTTATCACTTTGATTAAAATCACCGCTCAGATATTCGCCTCTAATGGCTGACAGAGAGTAATGGGGGCCTTTTTCAGAAAAAAAAGGCCTGCCAAGATAAAGTGCACTGAGTGTGGACTGCAGGCTTTTGCTGTTTTGAGCATTTAAAGAACTGAAATAATTGCAACAAAATGCTTACATGAAAGCTTTCCTCTGTTTGACTCCATCAGATATTGCCTGCAGGGGTTTTCTTCCCTGGATTAGAGCAGAAATAAGCCAAGCTACAAAGAGTTTCACGGTGATATGGCTTTGAATGAACTCCATCGCTGGTCACACGATGAAACTATGGTGTGTTTTGACAGTTGCTGTTTTCACGCAGCTTTTTTTTTTTTCTTTTATGCCACAAACCTAACTCCACAAACCTAACTCTGCCCTGCTGTTCCTTCTTCCTCTCGGGTTATATAAGTTCGGATGCCGAAAATCTGAGTGCGCTTTGGAGGCACGGAGGGTTCAAAGGAAACACGGAGGATAAACAAACAGAGTTTCAGAAGTGTAGACGGCACAGCGCTGATTGCGGGGCTTAGATTGGCTCGGGCCTGGTTTATTTGTGTATGTCACAGAGATAAACATCACTCCGGGACTTCGACAAGAAAAATGAACCCACAAGAGAGGATGGACACTGGTGAGCAGAAACCGCTCACACATGTAGATTAGTACATGCTCGCATGTATAACACACCCACAAACTCCCTCTCTCTCTCTCTCTCTCAATACACACACATTCCGCCTTCCCTTGCAGGGCCCCATGCAATGAAGAGACCTTTTTTAGGAGCTGTCACTCAGAGCTGGTCACCATGGAGGTGACTTGGGCACACAACAAAGACCGCTAAGAGTTTCTCACAAGACCGAAAAAAAAAAAAAAAAAAAAGGAAGGCACACAGAGAAAAACAACAAAGAAGGAGATAGAAAGAGACAGCGAGAGATTCACTGGGAGACAACATGAACACTTGCGAGGTAAAAAGATTGACTGACTAAGCGAGTGGGATGCCATGCAGATGAAGATGGATGGAATGGATGTGATGGACAAATGAGACACAAGCATATTGTGATAAAGAGGTTGGGAGGTAGGATTTAGAGCTGGCAACATTAAGAGAGAAGCGACATGCAGACAGGAAGCAAGTCTCTAGCAACTACCAACAAAACCCCAAAACCTCCACTTATCAGATAGTTGGGAATTATGATTCCCAACTATCATAAGTGCAGATAACTCTGTCTTCGTTACTAGAAATCCAGATAATATGACTTGAGAGGCTGAAGCTTAAGGCCTTTTTAAGAGAAGTCAAGTCTGAAGCAAACATCTAAAACAACTTAGATCTCAAAAATCTCCAAAACTATTTTATGAACATTTGATCCATCATCACATATGCATTGAAAAGTTGTTCATGCAGAAGCCAGTTCATATTTACATGTTAAAAGGGAAGTTGGAGGAGGTGTGTCACCAAGGATCTTCTTGTGTGAAACACGTGCAGGTGAAGGAACATATATAAAAATCTCCTGTAAAATAATTCATACTATATCGGTCTTCTCAGCCAGTGTAATATTTTAGTTTTCTTTGCACCACCTGACCTCTGTAACAGACAACTAAGATGGCTGAAATACTTGCCCTGTTTCATTCATTGATGGTTCACAGCCTGCAAATGACTCTTCAACAAGCCTTCTTTGCAGTTTTATTTCTTCTCAGTTTACATCGCTGGGCATTTACTAGGAAACAGTTTACAGTCATATCCACTGAGTTAGAGTATGAGTTCAGGTGAGGCGTGTTTTTCAGATTGTAAGTGCCTTTTGAAAATAACACAATTTAAGCAGGTACTAAGCTTCCTTTTTATTAAGACCACATTGCTGCATTAAATATGCCCTTTTATAGTCTGATGTGGTATTCTAATTTTAAATGAGCTGAGCAAGGTGGTGGGAAAAGATGCCAATAAAGTTTCATAGAGCGTCACTTGGAGAGTTGGGAATTGTTTCCAACTGGGGATGCTACACCACCTCCAACCTCTATGTCCCATGAAAATAGATAATTGGGTTAGTGAAAACAGTTTAGAGCCGCTAAAGTCAATGCATATTTGATATTTGTAAGCAATTAGCATCTTAACTAAAGTAGGTAATGCTCTCCATTTCATAAAACTCCAGATTAGTTGGTGGTGGAGGCTGAAGTAAATGGCTTGAAAGAGAGACCCCATACGTCGACTTCTTTCGCATCGTTGTAATGTTTAAATTGGCTAGTTATTTACAAATAAACTAATGGTGCTTTACCCAAGAAGTGGTGGTAGGAGGCAGTTTAACACTATAGGATCTGACTATACCGAAGCATTATGAAGCATTTCCTTCAGATTCTCATATATTCATACTTTCATTTCTCTTTCAAATAATATTTGGTTCATGTGTAAATATCTACCCAATGCAAGTAGTTCAGAATTTACTAAGTGAGTTTCTACGTAAAGGTCATTGGCAGTTGAAATGGCAACTACATTTAACAACTTTTGTGCCATTTTAATTAAGTTTAAATCCAGATTAGCTGTATCTTTGGCCTGATGCTTAGAGAGTACCAGACTAAATTAGATTTGTAAAACAATACAAATCTTTATTAATATTATTATTCTTTTAACTGCGTAAATAATTATTTACACATACGTCAATACTTTTTTTCCCCCCAGGCAAAACGAGGTATGAGGGAATGAACCACAAGTGGTCTTCTTGCATAAATTATACTGAAACATCACATGTAAAACATTTTTGATCAGAGTGACCGTCTTAACCAAAAGTAAAGTGGTAAAGAAAACAGGAAACACTTTACATTTTCTATTCACTGTACATGCTTAATTTTGCCGTTTCATCGATGATACAAGGCTAATATATATTTGCTTTGTACATAAAGCCTTTCGGTAAGCAAGCCTCTATTGCAATGAGAGAAGCTTAAAAGTCCATAAATGTTCTCATAGACAGCTGTGATGTTTTTGAGAAGAGAGTTGTGTGAAGGCACTCGGTTGGTCTCTGCCTTCAAGGGAACAGATGCCTTCTTTAGCCTTCAGATCCGGCAATCTGGAACTGAAGTAATCCATGGTAATCTGGTTTTATACTAAATAAAGATGTCAAGAAGTTTATCTAGTGCAGGTAAGATATTAACAACTTTTTAAGTAACCTTGGTTCAAAATGTCTGAATTACAATAGATTATTCCCACTACATATGTACAAAACATCCTGTGTGTTGTAACAGTTGGATAAGAACATTTATGTTCTGACTTATTTGGTGAGTTAAAAAAAAAAGCCAAAGGGAGCGTGGGACAGTGGGTCAAGAGGTGACGGGTCCATGGACGCAAAGGGGGGGGCAGGGCATTGGGTCCTGTGATCATGGGTCAGATGGGAGTGTGGGCCTCGGGCAGAGTGCCAGGCTGAAAGGCGCTTGGGTGGGCTGTCCACGGATTTTTCTGGGAGTAAAAAGCAATGGAGTCAAGGGTGGGGGGAACAGCGGGTGAGGGTGGAATACACACACTGGATGAATTCTCAACGCCAATTGAGCATCAAAGTAATTCACCCATATAACGATTTCAAAATGTGATGATCACCGAGCTGTCTTTGCTGAGAAACCAACAGATTCGGGTGGATCAGCTTTTTATGTGGAAAAGAGGAGACAACACGGAAAAACCAACAACCAGAATAAACTGTTTAATTGACTGCAGTGATTCACGAACACACACGTACACAGTCTGAAGTTGCTCTCAAACACTCCTGCGCCTTTTACGCTCTGTTTAAAACACTTTCCATCCAATCTTTGACTGAAAGGCACAAGTTGGAGGTTGTCAAGTTTGTTCTTAAGAGTCACTGACACAGTGATAGAAGGCAGCACGAAGCAATGACAGGCAGAAGGAAAAAGGAGAAAGGAAGGGTGGGGTGGGGGGGTGAACTACAGACATTAAAAAAAAAGACAGAAGCCCTCAGTGGAAGCAGAAAATACCCACAGAGAGAAAAAGAATAAGATTGGCTTGCAAAGGCGGTGAGAAGATGAGAAAAAGCCAAAGAGAGGCAAAGGAAAGAGAGGCCAGCGGGAAAAGGAGAAAGAGTGACTCAGAAAAGAGAAAGCAAAAGAGAGCGAGTTAAAAAGATTACTTTCAGGTTCAGAGACGCTCTTTCTGGCTGTTTACTGGCTGTCACTCAGTGCCTGGCTCCTAGAGAGAGGGACTGCTGGTTCTCATTGGTGTCATTCACCTGCCAATCTGCCTGACAGGGGGACCATAGGGCCCCATGTTGTGGTGCGGAAACTGTCTGTCAGCCACGCAGCAGCTGCATATGACATCATCCATGATCAGGTTCGAAACGTTCATACGCAAGCTGAGCGTGTGACAAAAACCATGCACATCGCGCACGGCAAAACGCAGAAGCCTGGATTAAGGACATGCCATGCCAGGCCATCAGTGCTTATTCCACACAAGTTGTGAGGAGACAAAGCACGATTCCCTGCAGACCGTAAGCCTCTGCCTGACCAATCCCCTGGCTGTCCCGCCCCTCCCCTGTGTAGCCCAGAAGTCCCCTTTGCAGGCAAGCAACTGTGGGGCATCTGCACACCAGAGAAGACTCTCGTTCCCATCAGCACACATGAGCAATACGCACAAAGAAACCAAAGAGAAACCACATTTATGTATAAGTCTTGGTAGCAATTAGGCACACATAAACAACACAAATGAAGATAAGCACATGAATAAACTCTGTCTGGTTTACTCTGGCACAACCGCACATAGCTTACAGAGATGTCTTGGCAACAAGTAAGCGCCCTTCTGTTTCGAGCTAATTTAACAAGATCACTCAAACAAAAGAGACAAAGGCTTGCACTGTGAGTAATGGTTCGGTTTCAGTCGGCTAAAATAATAGTAAAAAAAAAAAAAAAAAATCAATTTCTACTGTATGTAGATTACTGTCAACGCACTTCAGGGTTTTGCTTTTTTTTCTCATTGTGTCATAGAAATCACAGCTAAAACACCAGCAATTAGGTTTACATCAGATATATTCCAGTAAGTGAGTTGCATGAGTAATGCACATGAGGAAAATCAAGAGATTCTGAAGTCGACAGCAATCAAAGACATCTCTGCTTGGAGAGTTAACATGAACTTCTATGAGGAGAGTCAAGCTAACAGCAGAGTCTCTACCTCCGGTGGAGGATGAATGTCATTGTGACTTTTTCATGAGAGCTGATAGGATAGGACACAGCAGACTGTGTTTCCCTGCTGGTGTTGCTACGGACTTGCAAAGCTGAATCCAAAATCTACAGACCCGTCAGCATTCCAACCCTCTCCTATATGGTTATGAGATACGGATGATGGCAGAAAGAACAACATATGTGGTTGAAATGGGCTCCCTTTACCAGGTGGCTAGGTTCAGCCTCTGACATAAGGTGGGGGAGTCTTCATCATCCCAGGTAGATTCAAAGTTGAGCTTTTAGTCCTCTTCTTCAGAAATTGTTGATCAAGATGGGATGATTTGATCAGGGTGATCCTGGGTAACTCCCTTTGGAGGGTTCCCCCCCGCCTCCCCCCCTTTGGAGTAGAAATACAGTGAATTCATTGGAGGAACTGCATGACCTATTGCTATACTGACCTAATAATAGTGTTGCTTAATGTCATGCTGAACTATGCAGACACTCTGTGTAGACTGATCAAGATTGATGCCTAAATGTGTTGTAAATGTTGTTGGGTTTTATAAATTTTGCTATAAATGGACAAGATCTATAGGGATAAAATGTGCAAAAGTCAACAATATTTCTTTGGCTAAATATAGACAATGGTCAATAACCATTTCTCCATGAATGCTTGGAAGACACCACTGTAAAAAGCCAAGCTCTCAAAAACCACTACTGGTAAGTAAGACTTATTGAAGGGATTCCTCTGGCCTTGTGTAGTATAAAAAAAAAAAAAAAAAAACACAGTTGTGTGAAAAAAGTAAAGAACAAAAATAACAGGCTGTTAATTTTTTATGTTTTTGCTGCAACAGGATCATCAACCAAAAGTATTTTAGTTAGCAACAAGCTATGATAGTTATCATGTCTTCCAGTACAATGACCATTGATTTTCTATACAAGACAAGAGCAGAATGTCTAAAAACATCATTTAATTTAATTAAAACAACTATTTAGAACCATTACAAATGTTAGCTTGTTGAAGTGATTTTTATTTGTCTGCTTTTCTTATGGACTTACTGAGTTCTAGATTGGTGGTTTAGATTTTGTTAAAACACTTGCCGTACATGCCAAAGCCCACCTTTGGAGTGAAAAAGCCGGTGTGACAAAACTGTGACGGATGACTATATCGTCTTGCACAGAGACTCCCTTTCTTTTTGATTTATTCTCTCTGAGGCTAGCTGAGTCTCTTGTGTCTGCTTTGTCCATGTTGTGGTCAAAAAGCTACAGGTTTAAAGGTTGTTGAGAGAAATAGCGGAAGGTACATTAAAAGAGAACACAACGAAATGGAAATATTGTAGCTTTTGAGTCAGTCTGTGTCAGCCTTCTCATCTCCGCCAATTTGACTTTCGCAGGCAACGTTTTAATAATGAGAATCCCATCTGAGCTGAGATTTCTTTGTTTACACACTGTCATCTGGAGGTTAATAACATATTTGCATAACCAACAGATCGTCAGTTTACATCAGCATGCGGACCATCTTTGAAGGGAACAGGCTGTTCTGCTGAAGGAACCCGCCTCTGCCTGTGATTTGTTGCCTGCTGACAGGTTTGTCCATCGGCAAGAGCAACCAGGGGGCTGTTATTACACCATGACGGTCCACAGATTCTTGGAGTGCCTGGCATGAATGCTCAGAGCACTCGGAATGGCTGCTCACAGTTACATGTCTCTTGGAGATCAGTGGGTTGCAGCTTTCAAGAGGACTTGCTCCTGTTATTAAGGACAAGCAGAGAGGCTGGAAGACATCCGCTGTTTCTTTTCTGATCCATCACCGTTCTTCTTAGGAGTTCAGCTGCACTTATTGCAGCACTGCAAATGCTTCTAAAAGGGCAATACTGACTGGGAAAATTCTTCCCTTTTTTAGGGTACTTTAATAAATGAACTGGGTCAGAATTTTGTGGACTTCTTTTTTTTTTTACCAATTTGCGAAGAAGAAGCTCTGTATTCTACTGTCAAGAGTAACAAAGTATAATGAACATGAGTAGTTAAGTCTTTAATTTAAATTGTTCTTGCAATTGAAGGTACTTTTCTTCAATTACATCAGTTAAGAAACATATTATAAAAGTGTATCAAAAGTATCTAAAATACAAGCATTATGTGCTTACGAAGTTGCATGCACTGTGTAAAAAGACAAAGTTGTTTCAATGTTAGGGAATTAATAGTTCTCATCGTTTTGTTTTGTTGCTTTTCTTTCAGATCAGATTACTTAATGTTCTTAATATTTGATGAAATTGCCTTTTAAAGTGTTTAATTTGAGCAGCTGCTGGAATTTGAGTCTGTTCCTCCTAACAGGATTAATCCAACTAAGTCAAGTTGTTGACCTTTCAAGCTGTGATAACATTTTTCCCAGGGGATCAACATTAGGGGCTTCATGTTGGCCAATCTAGAATATCAACTTTGTTGTCTTTCAGACACTGTGCAATAATTTGGCGATATGCTTAGGGTCATTGTCCTATTTTTGTTAGAGCCATTTGTGCTCAAGTTTTAACTTCCTGGCTAATGTCTTAAGATGCTACTTCAATTTTTCCATATGTTTTTTTTTTCCTCGTGATGCCATCTGGTTTGCGAAGTACGCCAGTTCCTCGTGAATAAAAAAACCACCATCCCACGGCTAAGACGGTGTTCTTTCTTTTTCTTTTGTTTTTCTCTCTCCAAATGTGCCTGTGATCATTACGGCTAAACTACTTAATATTACTCTCATTAGACCACACAGCATGTCTCCATAAACTGAGGTCTCCGTTCCTGTGTGCAAATTGTAATCTAGCTTTTTGAAGTTGCTTTTAGAGTAATGGCTTAATTCTTTCTCTCTCTCTCTGTGGCCTCTTGGGTTATGTCATCACAGCAATAGTTTCAATGTGGAAAAGAAACAAAAAAAAAACTGTCTCTCCAGCCAACATCTTCACAATGTGTTTTGTTTTTGTTCTGGGCTTGATATATAGATTTTATTTTAAAAGGTGTTAATCAGATAGAAACAGTACTCATCTCCTCCTGAAAAGTTCTAATTGATCATTAATCATTGATAACATATTTTAAAATATTTTTATTTTAACCAAGCTCAGAGCTACAGTGTTGTTAAAGCTGCTGTTGCGTCCTCCATTTTTCTCTGTGGAAATTAAATTTCTTTCATCTGTCAATTCAATGACTCTAAATTTTTCAACTTGAAAATATACATACATAGACATCTATGACAAAACACATGAGCGGGAACGTTTCACTGTGTAGAGAGCAAAATAGTCACTTTTCATGTTTCTCCAGCTCTATTCTCCTGCTCATCTGTTTCTCTTCTTCAATTTTCGGCTTAGAGTGGTGCTGTTATTCCAGATGGCTTTGTTGCTACGAATACGGAGAACAACAAGCACAACTTCGCTGGAAATATGAAAATATCTTAGCATGTGGAGGTCATTATGGCTGCCTAAATTGTTTAAGCTCCAGAAAGAAATCTAATCCAGACCTAAGGAGCAATAATAAATTTGTGTGCTCATGCACGAAGGCTCAACATGTAGGCCTCTGCATTTCTTCAGATCTGAGAGGTGCAGATTTCAAACACATGTCTGTTTGTTTCTTGGAAAACTTGAAAGCAATTAACGTGCACAAACCCAATTTGCCTTCCATCTGGTCGAAAAGCCCTAAGTGTCTGACTTCTTGCAGATAAATACCAAACACGAGAGACGCTCAAACTCATACGAGGAAGAGAAAGAGCCCGACTCGTGCTTCGCTTTCTTCACGCTGTTTAATTTTCCTTAGATTAGCCGAGGGAAGCCTGTTTTCATTTATTGCCTAGTTGTTCCTTAAATCTGCCTCCAGCGAGTCCTGAAAGTGCCCCAGTGCCAAATGAGCAGCATAAAGCATGCCCCAAAGCATGGCCCGAAACGACAGCCTAACAGCAAAGCTGTCAGCCCATGAGCCAATGCACTAAAACTTGAATGCAGCTGAACAGTGGGGTTTTATAGCTGACAACCCTCAGTCACAAACTCTCTAATGCCCTGTTTAACAAGCTGAAAATCCTTCATTTATTCCATCTGCATTTCCCTTTATATGAACTCGTCCATTACAATTCAAAAACGGCCTAAAGTAAACATACTGTTTTGCGTATTGGTTTTTGGTGTGCAAGTAGGGTCCAGTGCTGTAGCAGTGTCCAGACTTGTGCACAATTTCTTAACTTATTACATTATATTTGTAGGCAACATATGGGGTACAATGATACAGGCAGAAGTGCATTATATATATATATATATATATATATATATATATATATGAAAAAAATATTCATTTTTATTCTCAAAATAGCTGCAGCCCAGATAAGATGGAGAGCATCTATAAAGAGGTTTTATGTTTTGCCCTCCAGCAGCAACGCTCCTAAATTTAGGGACGTGGCCGTTTGTGAAGTCTTCTACAGGACATCCTATAACTTTTAACTTTTTCTCACCACTTGTGAAGTTTGGTTCTGTTAAATTGTTCCATGCGAGCGGTGGACCTCTGCAGCTCCTCCAGAGTTACCACAGACAATTTACCTGGTTCCTTGATTAAAGATCTCGTCTGAACTTGCATGAATGGTGGATGGTCACACACAAGGTAGGCTTGCAGTTCCGCAATGCGCTGTCCATTTTCACATATTGAATTACTAGTTTGGGGTTAAATTAAAAAAAAACCCTAAAGGTCTCATTTCAGTTGAAGTAGACTTTGTCACCGTTTGAATGCGAATGCAAGCGTCTGCTGATCCAAACACCAGGAAGTGGACTATAGCGCCGGGCATTCTGGGTAAATACAGTCTAAACCAGTGTTGTAGTACTCGAGATCGGTCGTCTCGGACTCGACTGCATTTGGTCTCGGTCTTGTCTCGGTCTCGGGCTCTGAGGACTCGGCATTTTATTTCAAGACCAGTCGAGA
>NW_015112757.1:582212-582982 GCF_001443285.1 Poecilia latipinna | reverse complement strand
AGACCGGTCTTAAGACCATTTTTTGATGGTCTCGGTCTCGTCTCGGACTCGACTGCATTTGGTCTCGGTCTTGTCTCGGTCTCGGGCTCTGAGGACTCGGCATTTTATTTCAAGACCAGTCGAGACTGAAACTGTGAAAATATCACTAAACGTACAGCATACTGTCCAGTTTATTTGTTAACATCTTTCTTTTCAGTGGATACAAAACGCACCGATTAAAATCCAAGCAACTACGTGTTTCTCCCCCTCCCTCTCCCCTTCCCACCTTTCACTCGCACGCGGCGCTCTGAGACATGTGCAGTGGTTTTCTCTAAGCGGCAGAAAATGTTTGTCTAATCGTCAGTAATGGAATATCGCTGGATAAATCATAAGAAATCCGATGGCCACAGCTAACTCAGCAGCGCTTCGCTTTCACAGACGGTGGAGACAACGTCTAACTTTTTTCGTCACTTAGAAAAGTAGCTCAAAGAAGGTAAGATCAGTTGACGTGATGTTAGCAAAGCTAGCTGTATAGACACACATAAGCATTGTGATGAAAAAAAGTTGTCACTCACTGCGCTGAATTATTGTGCGGAGATGTTGACTGACTTGTCGCATGTATGGGACAACGCTGTGTCCAAAAGTCTGCAACATATTGATGCGACATTCAGGAACAGTATGATTCATCTGCTCGTCTCTTTACTTATTAGATAGGACTGGAGTGTCACTGAGAGCCGTTGTTCTATCAGATTGCCATACGCTGTCAGAACAGCATACATGCAGTGAGTACC
>NW_015112757.1:567599-578027 GCF_001443285.1 Poecilia latipinna | reverse complement strand
TAATATCTAGGTGTTTTTATGGGTATATGGATCTTTCAGATCAATTTGAGAAGTAATTTTGATCATATTTCACATTTTATCGTATCATGTAGCGTGGGGCACTCGTCTCGGTCTTGACTTGGTGTTGGACCCTAAAAGTCTTGGTCTTGTCTTGGTCTCGGGTTAGGTGGTCTTGACCACAACACTGGTCTAAACAAAGGCGCAAGTCAATTTACTGGAGAGAGAAACAGTTTGTCATCTTTTAAGAGAGACAAAAGAGAAACGCTACAACCTCTAAAATCTGACACTACTCCATTTTCGTTTACATTTTGTGAAGAAGGAAGTTGGACTCATGTCTTCTGTTGAGGGTTTTCTGCCGTCACCTTCAGTACTTTGTGTTGCAGCACCGTCATAGTGAACAGGTTTTCCAATGGGTTTGGATCATTGCGGTGTGAAAGAGAACCAAGCGAGGTGTGAAAGTGCCTACATCAACATTACTTAATTTAATTTCTGTTCACTAATGCAACCATTTGAGGTGTTTCTAGACTTTGTTTACTAATGAGACTTCTTAAGGGAATCAGGTGCACTGGATTTTATTTAGAGCTATCAGAGAAAAGTGGACTGGATCGCATGCCCAACTTTTCTGATATTTACATACAAAAATATATAAATGTAATTTTTCTTCTTGTTCACAATTTGTGAGCAAAAAGCTCAAATTTACTTTAATCTGTGTTGTTGTTGTTGTTGTTGATCTGTCTCACAACATCCCAATACAGGACGATGAAGTTTGTGGTTGTAATGGATCAAGATGTGAAAAGGTTTAAGGGGTGTGAATACTTACCCACTACGTATTCAGTAGTTTGATTTCAAGAAGCACATGTATTTATAAAACAAAATTAAAACACAATGTAATGAAGAAGAAAAAAAAACAGCTAAAGCATTAAGATGAGATGTCACTCAAGATTTGCAGAGAAAGTTGACGGATACACGGACAACCATCAGTTTAGCCGTCTATTAAAACATATTCAGCCTCCTTCGCAGCTCTTTTAGATGTAGCTCTTTCCACTTTTATGGGTTCAAATTGGTAAACACATTTATCCTTCGCAGGCTTTCCTGCTTCGGTTTAATTTTTGGCAAGTGAAGTGCAGCCCAGTTGGTTTCAGATCTGGGGATTTGCTGGATCGTTGCAGAACATTACACCTTCTGAGTTTCAGTAACTCCGGGGTTGCCTTAACGGTATGTTTTGGTTTGCTGTCCATCTGAACTGCGGAGCCCTTTCCTGTCAGCTCTGCTGCGTTTGTCACTGTTTTACCAGACAGTACATCCCTTTGCTTTTCCGCCTCACTGAACAGCAGCAGCACCACTGGAAGCCGAGCGCGCTCGTGTCATCACGCCACCTCCACATGTGTTGCAGATGACGTTGCTGGCCTTAAGTCGTAATTCATTCGCAGCTTCTTCTTTTTTTCCCCCAGTATTTTCTGTGTCCTGTGTTTCTGGTACAGAATGATCCTCTTTCTCATCTGTTTTGAGAACTGGCCTGATTTTTTTAAATGTTTTTTTTTTCTTCTTCTTTTTCTTTCTACTTTTACAACCGTGATGGCTTTATGATCAGTTTGCACAATATTCTGATCTTTCCTCAGCTGGATTAGATAGACGTCTACTACAAAAAAAAAAAAAAAAACATGGCAATTTTAATTTTATCTAGCCCTATTGACGTGTTTTTTTTGTTTTTAATGGTTCTCAGGATGTTTTAATTCGCTTGAATAGAAGGTTCGTTTACCTGCAGGTTTAAACCAAAACGTTTTATGGGCACTTACCGCCAAGGGACTTCTACTTGCCGAAATAATCATGGAAAAGCTCATAGCGGTTAATAATATGCAGAGCCTGACACATTTATTGCTTTTGAAAGGTCTTTAAAAATTAAACGATCTTGCATTGCAGTAGCAGAGTCTTAAACTAAAGATTTCAATCCAACCTTTAATTTGAGTACATTTACTCAGCAGGGAAAAATGCTAAAGATGTAAGGCATTTTATTTCATTTTTAAATGAAAAATAATTACTTGCTACTTTAATACAGTGTCTTTTTGACACTGGGGAAGCACTAATTTAACAGTGTTGGAGAACACATAGAGGGATCTTTTCACTATTCCCGTTTCGCATGCCTAAGTCCTCTCTTGTACTCACCTTACAAGTTTTGTGTTTGATTTAGGCAAGGGAGCTAAGATAGTTATGGCATAAGGTCCCATTTGTGCCTCATGACACATATTTATTTATTGAGGACCCATTTTTAACATACCGACAGAGGCCACTGCATTTTAAAGTAAAATATCCTGGTATTTGAAGCTTTGGAGGTGAGTTTGAAAGAAAAACAGACCCGGAGCATCACAGATCCTCCTCCATGCTCCACAATAGGCTTAATGTAATTTTCCACATATTCATCCTTTTTGTTAGCAAAAAGCTCAAATTTACTTTAATCTGATCAAAGCAAGATTTAACTAGATAATGTAACTGGGGATTATGAACAATTTAAAAAAAAAGATTTTTCAGTTGGATTTCTCAGATTAGTCCAGTTTGAGATCATCTTGCTGCAGTAGAAGATTTGTTCATTTTATGACCTTAACAATCAGATCTAGATAGAAATGTCACCAACTATGGAAGAGAAGATGTTCAAATTCTTTCTTACTTACTGATTCTGTTACTTTGAGGGTGACATATTTAGATAAAGTAATACAGACCCATGTGGGAGTACATAGTTCCACCACCATTTCTGTACGGACTAGCTTGGCAAATGTATTGTTTTTTTTTTTCTGTTAATCTTTTCACATCTTGTCAAAAGTCAGTTTTTTTTTTTCACAAATAAAAATCTAAAATAAATAAATTCAGAGCCTGTAACGCATTTGAACTTATCCCCCTATAATCTGACATCATAAAATAAAAACCAGAGCATCAAATTTTTTTCAGTCGTCACGCTTAGTAGCGCATGACCTTCTCGCAAAACAAGAAGCATGGTGGAAAATTAACACTGAACATCACCCTCATCCATGGTTCAACATGACATGCTGCAGGCTGCAGAAGACTGGAGACGATGGACGGCATTAATCTTTCAGCACCACAATGAGGCTAAATACACAACTGAAATGATTTGACCAAAGTATATATTTATGTCAGAAGTGAAAATAATTCACCCTCAAGGTGTGCAGAGCTGGAACACACAAATGGCAAAAGAAGTCGTGCGATTTTCTTCTGCTGTACAATGTTTCACTACTTTTGAAAGGTTTATCTAACACAAACCTTTAGAAAAATAAATTGAAGTTTGTATTTCTAACCTGATAGACTATTGAAAAGCTCAAGGACAACGAGAACATTTGTAATTCTATGTACACGATTTCGGATTGAAAAGGTTTGAAGTTCATCTACATAAAGGCTTCTTGCACTTTTTCACCTGAAGGACGTAAAAACTCAAGAAGAAGAAAACGATGGAGTAAGGAGACAAAATGGTATGAGCATGTATTGTTTTTTTTTGGCGATTCCGCCATCGTAATCACAACAGACTGGATGAAGTCCTCATCGGCGTTACGCTGTCCCAGTCACAGTCCCGTGAAACCAGCACCGTGCCCTCCCCACACACACACTATATGCCTCCCCCGGCCTTTCAAAGCAATGGTGTCACTTCAGAAAGCCGAAGAGACTCGCAAGGCATGCTGCATCATGGATATTAGCTATGGGGATCACTTGTTTAAAACAAGAGATCAGAGGTGTGCTTTTTGCAGCCTGTCAAGCACCAGCAGCACATGACCACGTTTGAAGTTTGTGACTCCTTCGCTGTACACACGTCTGTCTTTTGCTTTCAGGCTGCTCGGCGACGGCGAGGACGTCCGCGTAGGTTCGTACAGGCACTCCAGCCCGACTCCGCTTGCACATTACCGTTTTGTGTTTTGTTTTCATCATAGGTTTCAGCACTCTCTGTGGCAGTGTGGAGCGTTCTTTCCACTTCATTTCATTTTACATGTCCAGTGGGGTTGCTGTTTTACCATCTCGGAGAGAAGATTTTAAATCAGTTTTAGATGTCCTAATCACACACCAAAGAAGGTTCTGTATTAAGTGGCTCGACTTTATGAGTTGTGGTCATATTTTCCAGCTAAGAATAGTTTGCTTGTTTGTTTCTCTGTTTTTCCACCCTCCAATTCAGCAATTTAACATGGGAGACTAGTGTGTGTTCCACCTTGTTTCCCGTATCTTGACGACAAACTGTTGTGGCCTCTTCTGAGAATTACCAGTTAAGCGAAAACAAAAAACCTGGATCAGACGTGATCATCCTTACCTCCCCACACCCTCTCCCCCGCCCCCAACTATTTTCTTTGAGCGTGTTTTTATAGCCACAGGAGGACATATTTATGTTTGACGCCGTGGCAGGGTTGGAATCCTCAAGAGTGCCGTGATGCGGACAGGAAACCCTGAATCGTTCTCCAGCCCAAACATCATACGGCGCTTACCCCCTCTCCTCACGCGCTCCTCTAAAACAACAGCTTTGACACGATCTGCACCACGTCGCTCGTAACTTGAGAGTAACCTGCCAGACGGCGGAGCTCAGAGGGATCGTCTGCGAGAGTCAATCAGACGGCTGATTCATGAAGGAGAAGATCGGGTCGGGTAGACGGTGCAGAAGGTTCTCCCTTGTGGAACAGGCCTAAGCCACCTCGGGGTGGCAGTCGGCAAATAATGTCCAACCAAATGTGTTGTGGCGCAATCACACACAAAGTCTTGCTGCCTTCACTTCATTTGGTCACAGACGTGCAGTCGGGTAAACATCTGTCAGCCATTGCCTCCTCTCCTCCGTCCTCCCCCCTCACCCCACTTACTTCCAGCAGTTCATTTTGCCCTCTGACCCTCAGCTGAAGAAAGAGCAACTGTGACTTTCTTGCAAAAACTCTGCACAGACCTTAACTTTTTTGACAAGTAGCTCAAAAAAGATTTAGAGCTTTGACTGTGCATGGATAAATCTGCGTTAAATGTAATACTTACCCTTTGATCTCTTCAGCAAAACAAAAAATTGGGCATTTTGCCGATTCGTTTTTTTTTTTTCTTTCATATCTTTTATAAGAGAAGCATTCCCACAGCCTCACAGATCTTCCACCGTACTTAACCGTCGTCATGAGATGCTTTTCCACACATGCGTTCTTTGTTTTAGCCAAGACCCAGATGGGGTGTTTGTTAAAGCTCAGTCTTAGTCACTAAGTCACTCTCAAGCTGGTTAGCAGATAGAACGTGTCTAGTAGTTGTCATAGAAACGGGGTAAAACCCAAGACGGCACTCAATGGTAACATTATCTTGTAGTGATTTGGAGATTTTTTACATGTCCAGGGGATTTATTTATTTATTTATTTATTTTTTTTATCTAATCCTTTGAAAGATGTTTTCAAAAGGTAAAAGAGTTGAAGTTCTTTCATTTCTGCCTCATAAAGATTTTTATTTTATCTTCCCTTTTCCTCATCCTGCTCAGTTAATTAGTCAGAAGCTCTGTTCTGCTATCGTGGCAGCCACCCTGCCTCCCACAGGACCACCAGACCAGCACCACGGACCCAAGGACACACACCAGAGCTCTCATCAGCTCGCCCACTCCCACCTATCTCAGGGGCCTCAGGTTTCTCCACAGTCCCTGCCGTCGCCTCTGCTTCCAGCAGCCCACCAACCCCCCCTCCTGCTCCCGCCAATCCAGGCTTCCCTCTTTCTCCACATCAATTACAGCCTCTCCCCGTTGCCAGAGCCCTCAGCTCTATGACCCCTGGGGTTACCGAGTCAGGGGGGGTCAGAGGTCAATCTCCCCGCTGCCAGCCCAGGCATCTCTCAGAAGTTTCCGGCCCTGCGCCTGAAACCCTGCGGTCGTAAGGGGCAACACCCACACAACCCTCGGGCGGCCAGGGAGAAACACTGAAACCCCCCCCCCACCCCACCGCTGCTGCAGACAATGCCATGCCATAGTCAGCCTGGAGAAGTTAGTTGGTTCTCTTAAGTGATGCATGCAGATCCAGTTTTATGCCTAACAATAAAAATGAAATGCTGCTTGTTCTCCACATGATTTTTTTTATTATTTTTTATTTTTTTTGTTAAGATTCCAAGATTAATTTTATGTTGAATGTGTGTGTCTACTTTTCATCTGCTTGTCATAAATATGGGAGACAGTGTATTGAATATTCAACAATTTAAGTTTTCTACCACCCTGAAGGAGCGTATTGCTGAACAAACACGAGGTTTGATTGGCCGCTCAAATTCCAGTGTGGCTGCCATTCACTTAAAGTCCTACTATGACTTACAGTTAAAAGTGGGTTAATTGACATTTGCATTTCTGACTAAATCAAAGCTCATTGATTATTTCACACACAAGGAACTACACGACGTTTGGCAAACACGTTGTTTTAAAAAACAAAATGCAAAGATTACTAGCTTATGTTGCTCATAGCACATACCCACCAGCACTGTTCCTGGTTCGTTGCTGTTTTCTTCTAGACCGTTCCACTCAGACTTTGGCTCTATGTTCAGGGTCAGTGATATGCTGGAATCTGAAGTTCTGCCACAATCTTCATTCTTTTGTGGCTGGCCACTCCAGCTTGTGAGTCTAACAAGTTTCCTGTGCAAAATGACTAAAAAAACAACAATTTCAACATTGTGCTAATTCCCATTATTGACTGTGAAAATAGAGTGTCTTGAGGGAGCCTTCTGTAACACCATTTTTGGAGTCTGTTGCTAATAGTTTTCAACAGATTTTCCAACCTGAGCTGAGGATCTCCTCAACTCCACCAGCGTTGGCATGAAGGTCTCTGCTGCTTCCCTGATAAAATGTTCTCCTGGCCTGCCAGTATCTCAAGTAGGATAGTGAGAGTTAATCTAACTGGCTAAATTGAAACACCGGATCAAATGCAAATATGACTTTCCACAATATCATGACAAATCTTAAAGACCCTGTCTGTTAATGTCTAGACATCCTCTCAGTACAGCTAAAAACAATTGGTTGCAGTGAATGTTATGTAGGTGTCCGATTAAGAAGGGATGAAAAAATTACACACTTTTCAGATTCCGATTTGTAAAGAAAAAAATATGTGCCAGTATTCTGGTCCACTTTTAGCTAGCCTATTGTTTAAAATCCAATAAAGCACAATGAGCTTTGTATTTGTAACACGACAAAACTCAATGCATCCAAGTTAAGATGCTATAAACACTAAATGGTAAATGGCCTGTACTTGCAAAGCTCTTTATCAAGTACAGAGTACCCCAATGCGCAATCACACAACAGTCAGTCATTAACTCATTCATGCACACATCCATATGCTGAAAGGCAGATTGTTTGCAAAACACGAGCTCGGAGACATAAAAAAAACAACAATTTTACACATATGGATTTTGGAAATATTTGAATTTCCTGGGCACCTTGCTGGATGACAGGGCCAATAAAACCAAAATAATGTTTTTACATCAATTTTTATGTGAGTAAAAAAGGGACATCTCAACAGCCTTGGATTTACGCTCGCTGCGGCGGCTCCCCCACTCCATAAATCTCTTTAAATTGATTACTAATCAACCACAGATATTAAAGAAGGGAAGGGAGATTTTCACTGATTCGGTGGTAAATTTCACAATGAAAGGCCAGCAGTCTATAAAGATGTATCACACAGCCAGGCAGGTTAAACAGCATGTCAATGGCTCGGGTCGCTTGGTTGAGCACACAGCCTTGATGTGGAGCACAGCTGTATTTCTGTCGTGGATCCCAGAGCTAACAGTATCAATATCAGACACATTATTGCTAATGGGAGAGCCAGAGGCTGGAGGGAAAGTGGGAGACAGAGAGCCTGCAGAGGGACGGTATCTCTATTGATTAGCTTGGGGAAAAAAAGGACCTCCACTCCAGTCCGCTCCCTGTTCAGACATATGGGGTAATAAGGACCACTCTTCCCCACTGCTGCTCATCCCATCTCCCCGCACCCCCTAGCAGAGAGCCTTTTAATCAGCTCCCAGGGGAATACATGGATATGATATGGGAGAGAAAGAAAGAGGAAAAGGAGACAGGGTGAGAGGAGTCCATTAGTGAAGCCGACACAATAGCTGCAGAAACAAACCTGACACATGGACGGCTGCGTCGCGCACACAAAATATTGGGGGACATGAGTAACGGGCACGAACATTTTTCAATGTGCTTACAGTGTTTATCATTTGGAACAAAATATATTTCAAGTTTCAACCGCTTTTTGACGACTTATAGAGCTGCTCGTGGTGCACATGACATCTAAGCTGATAGCACTCCAGAGTTTCCAGAGGGTCAGTTTTCTCTCTGAGCCAGGGCTATTTTCCTATGTTTATGTATAAGAGCCTTTCTGTTTTCTTTTCCAGCCAGAAGGATGCCAATCTCAGCAAGCCAGACTAACTTTATCAAAGCGGCCATCTCAGACGCTGACATCGAGTCCACAACTATGTTTCATGCTGAAAAGACATGAAAAAGAAAGCTGTCAGCGCCTCACCCCTTCGCTGGCCTCTCAGCCTCTCAGGCTCTCTTGAGAGATGGTGAGAGAAAGGGAAGTAAGGCGGAAGAGAATTCAAGAATGGTTAAAACAAGTTTTAATATGACTCGAAACTCCGAATAAAGTGCCAGAGATCATCTTTAGGTTTATTTTCAAACACAATATACAGAGATGTGAATGAAGTGGTAAGATTTCAATTAAGAAGCCCCAGTTTCTGCGAGGCAAAGTAAAAAAACCACAGAAAGACACTTGTGTTGGGTAAAACTTGTGCAACAGCACCCTCCTGTGGCAGATAACATTGGAGCACTTTTTGGAGCAACTGTAGATTCAAAGTTTCACACCAGACTTTTTTGTTAAATTGCTCAAACTCACTTTGGATATTGACATCTGTAGAAGAATATGTTGCGGTCAGGTTTTCAATTGTGGTTTTGATTTCTTGTAACATTTTATGAAATTGAAATAAAAATGTCTTTACCAAACAGAAGCCTTGTACGGACATGATTCTTGGAACATCACATGAAACCTGAACAATTTTTCAAATTTGGTAATTTTTTTTTCCTGTCTATCCTTTTTAAAAAAAAATAAAATAAAATAAAAATCAACCCCTATAGGCGTTTACTTGTGTTCTGTCTGATAGCAGGAAAATATTTAAGAAATATTTGAGACCACTTAATGGATTTTTATTAAAACTAGGGAACAATATAAGACCTGAAAGCAATTTGTGAGTAAAACCAGACCAGAGCATGTGACACATGTTAAAGTCTGTCTGCAATATTGTTCCCTAATGGGAGTTGATTACCTCAATTTCTAAACCTCTTGTGATGTCACTTTGTGAAGCAGTTTTTTCTCTTTAAAATATTGTACTTTTTTCATTTGCCACTGGGAAATTCATGCTTTATTACCCACTTGCATTTTCTGTCACTCTAAAACTAGGCTAGATAGTATAATGTTGAAAATGTTGAGAAAAAGTGGCAAGGTTGAGCTAAAACGAGCAATAACAGTCCTGTAATACTGTCAATAGGACTTTTATTATTGTTGAAGGAGCAAGGCAGAACTACTACTTAATGTAACACATGTTTCCTGCTGACCGGAGGGACACATTAGGTCTGTTTATTCAATCAGCGTTAAAACAGAACTGGAAAGAGGGAACGGAGGTGCGGGGAGGTGGCTGGATTTGGACGGAGGAGAGCAGTTTTCATCAATATGCGTCAATTGGCAAGGAATAATCCTGATGTGAAATTTCTTCCGTATGCCCCCGCTGCGGGGCGCCAAAGAGTCTGCCAAAGCGTCCTCCATATAGTCTGTAAGGACATTTGTTCTTTGTGATTGGCTGATGAGTTTGGAAGCAGCTGGAGAGGGGGACCAATAATGAACTCGTATATTGAGTCTCCAATTCCATTGGCTTAGAGTGGGTGTCAATCAAGCAGCGATTGGGGTCTGAAGAGAGAGATCGGGCCAGTTGGTTGTTTTGCACTCTGGAGTACGGAGCTCTGCAGCAGAGAGTTGCAGACACACACTCGCACTGCTGCTGATCACCGAGCTGAGGACTATACTATGCATTTATATTTAACTAATGAATAATAATAATAATAATAATAATAATAATAATAATAATAATAATTTTAATAATAATAATAATAATAATAATAATATTTTTTGTAATAGTATTTTTTTTTACTACAAACTTTAAATATTTACAAATACCAAATTAGGAATTCCTTGTTATTTTTTTTTTTACAACAATGTGGTGTTAATAAATGCTAATGTATTTATTTGTTTTATTATTATTATTGTTAGTAGTGGTAGTATCAGTAATAATAATAATAATAATAAGTACAGAAATTGTAATAATAATAATAATAATAATAATAATAATAATAATAATAATAATAATAGCAGTATTATTATAATTTATTAAATATTTGATTATTTTGTTTGCATT
>NW_015112757.1:562460-564349 GCF_001443285.1 Poecilia latipinna | reverse complement strand
AATGCTAATGTATTTATTTGTTTTATTATTATTATTGTTAGTAGTGGTAGTATCAGTAATAATAATAATAATAATAAGTACAGAAATTGTAATAATAATAATAATAATAATAATAGCAGTATTATTATAATTTATTAAATATTTGATTATTTTGTTTGCATTGTATTTTATTTACTTATAATATCCTTTCAATGCACATAGATAGATAGATAGATAGATAGATAGATAGATAGATAGATAGATAGATAGATAGATAGATAGATAGATTTGAGGAGGTGTCAGTTGTATACCCATACTTAACCCCTCATAACCACTAAACTAACAATTTTATAACTCAGAATTAAAACGTGTGTCCAACTTCACAGCAAGCCAAGCTGCCTCCTTTTTTTCTTTCTTAGATACATGCGCGTGCGCATTAGTCTAGCCTACGTCATGTGTGGCTCCTCCAATCAGCTCCGCTCTAAGAGGGCTACATAGTGTGTGATTTAGGAGTCCTCCCTCAATAAATCTGTCTGAACTTCGCAAAGTTGATTTGAATGTGCTTGTTTCACTTCGTTATTGAAAGTTGTCTCGGATTAATGAAGTGACAGCGCGCTGGCGTCAGATCAGTCGGAGTTGATAGTTTTAAGCTTCCTAAACGGCACGCGAGGCGGAGCGGTTCGGGTCTGGACCTTGTTTGAGCCACACAGTCCGTCAGTGACGCTTTCATGAGGCGAGACGCAGATGTCACGTGCTGTCAAGGATCAGTTTCTTTCTCTTTCTATTTAGAAGAGTTTTTGCATGTACCTCATATTTAAGACAGTTGTCCTTAGCTTATGTGTTGAAAGATTGCCAGTTGCATGTAATTTAATCTCACAGTTAATACAGTTAATGGATGGGAAGTGTTTCAGTCGATTGCCAAACACTAAGTTTGTTGGTGTATTTTAGGGACACTAACCAGTCGACAGATGTTTGTGTGTGTTGAAATACACTATTTACTCCTTTTTAAGCTATGCTATTAAATTAATGAAACAGTTAAAATATTTTCTCTGTGTACTTTACAATGTTATATTTTGAAATTAAAGAAATGGTTAAAATAATTTCTCGGTGTACTTGCCATGCACGATGGTGTGTCATATAAACCCTGTCTACAGTAGATTATTTTTAACAGAGTGCATTTCCACTGATGCACACTATGTAGGCTAATCTAAGACAGGAAAGATTCAGTGTTTTGTATCTCTGTGTGCTTTTGAAAGTCAGTGTTTCACTTTCTGTTTGCGATTAATAAAGTATTTTGTCAACTGTATTTAACAAAATTTAGTTTCACTTCTCTCACTTTCTAGTCAAAGTAAACTAGTAAAGTTAATAGTGTCTTCCCATATATTTCTTTAAATGGATAATTTTTAAGGTCTTTTAAACATTTTGGTCAGCGTTATCAGTTTTCATGGATTTATACGTTTGTCTTATTGTGACGATTTAAGTTTCTTCTCTTGAAAATGAATTGAATTGTAATATAAAGCGTTTTCTACCAAAAACTATGTGTCCATTTAGACATTTGTTACAGTATTATTCAAAGTCCAAAACAGCTTTTAAAAACATCAGTTCCACAATTACTAAATTGTGTCAGCAGGGGTCGCAGTGGATCACTAACAAATTACACACACGGACAGTGCGTTTCTCCAGCTAGTTCAATCATCTTAATTTACATTTTGTAAATGTAATCTCTGCATATAATGTCATTTTTGTTGTTGCTTATTTGTCAATGTTGACTTATTCTTATTATGCAAATGAAACTGGATCTGCCCATGTGCTAAATTGCTAAACAGTTATTCTTGAGAATAGGGACAAAACAGGTCCTATGGATAAAGCACAAAATTTGAATAAAATATACACAAAATATAATTGTTTCA
>NW_015112757.1:539938-558025 GCF_001443285.1 Poecilia latipinna | reverse complement strand
CATAAAGCCCATATTATGTTTTCAACATGTTCACCTTTTAAGAAAAGAAGGATTGCCAGCAAAGTGTGGATTTAAAAGGGCCACTGACTTTCCTCACATTTCCCAGTAGGATAAACCACAAAAAAAAGAAAGAAAAGATACTATTAAAGGCTGCAATTATTTGGTTTTGCAAGACATAGAAAATCTTACATGCTGTTCAGCAAGTGCTAGTTTAGATTCTTAGTCATCAAAGACATTGCAGTCATACGTGGTTAAACAGAACATTATTAGACCTCTTTGCTTATTACTTGAAGACATTTCACCTCTCATCCAAAAGGCTTCTTCAGTTCTGAACATGTCTTTAAGCAAAAGTACTCATATGGAAAGGCAACATTAAAAATATACAATTAAGTGAGATGAGGTCTATCCAGGTCTTTAAGACTGCCATTAACTTGCATCTGCATTTTTAAGATGCAGCTGGGAGGCAAAATCTAAACAAAGCAGTTGATTCCTGTTGTATTTTTCTCTCTTTTTTTGTGTACACCGCCAAGTCAAATCCGGTGTCATGTCAGAGCACTTTACAACGCAAACAGGTCAATTCATATCCATACATAGAATCCAATTTAGTCCTTATATAATAAATTTTTTTTTTCTGATACAATAAAATTATAAAGTAATATTCATGTTTGTCCTGTTAAACAACACAATCAAATTTAGCTTGTGTAACATCAAGTGGCCTGTCTAAAGAAGTCCAGCTGATTGCAATGATTCATTGACTTTTTAGAGATTCCTTATACTATCCCTTGCACAAAAGCACTGAGCCAGGAAGTTAATGGCAGAAGTTGCTCTTTCAATAACATTATCCGGGAAAGAAGCACAGACAAGTACTGAACCAGTTGTACTTCTTATGAAAAAAAAAACATGGATGGAATAGTTAATTGTGGCAATGACTTGGTCAAACGTTTTATCCAGAAGTAAGACATGATTAACAAAAGCACCGGCCCCTGATTAGTTTGCATCAGTAAGACAAATAAAGAGAACAAATTTTATAAAATAATTCTATCAGTGATTATGTGGAAAAAAAAGAAACAGCTCACTTCAGAATGACTGAGCTGGGAGTCTAGCAATGACAATTAAAGAGAGGACACAGTTAATGGCAGTAATGTTCGTGCCAGTGACTCCATCCAGGAAAAAGACACAGCTAAACTCAGAAGCAGTAAACCAGGTGTACTTTCTATGGAAAAGAGAAAAACCTTAAATGCACATAATTTATGGCAGCAATAGCTCTCTCAACGTCTTCCATACAGGAAAGACTTAAAACAAAACACAGAAGCAGTGTGCCAATCACACCTTCTATAAAAAAAAGCACAATTAGCGAGAGAGCACAAAGTTAATAATGGCATTGCAACAATTATTTATTAAGGATTATATAGACCTCATTTTCTGAATAGCTGATTTGGGTTGAAAGGAAACAAACTGTTTCACTTCTGTATATATCTATATTATTATTACGGATTTCTTTTACCCATAGAGAGATCATACATTTCTTGTTCAAAATCAATTTGCTGACAAAATCACTTTTTTTGTGTTTATAATAGCAAAAAAACAAAAACAAGCTATTTAACCTGCTTCATTCCATTTAACTTTTTAATATACTTTATTAGAAAATATATGAGGGAAAAACAATGTAATAAAGCTCAGTATTGCTATATTAATGTTTATGGTGCTGTAAAGCAAAAGGATTTTCCCCTTTTATGTTTTGCGTGGGACATTTTTGCCCAACGTCTTTCATATTGTTAAATTGTGAATACTGGCATGAACTGATAAGGCACTGGGACATGCAGTGCTTTAAGTGTTGTTCTGTGATCTTTCAAGACTCATTGATGCACTCTGGAAGTCGTTTTGGTAAATTGCATTAGGGTTCAGAACTTTCCCTCTATTTCTTCCTTTTGAACGATGACTGTGGTTCCACAGTCATCCGCAATCTCAGTAAATTACTTTGTAACCCCTTTGAGGCACATCAATTACAATAGATATGTTTCTCATCTGTTCTTGAACTTGTAGATATCATGGCATCATGTTGTTTTGAGATGTTTTAGCATGCTTCATGTTGTCATACTGACTACATGCCTGACTATTGGATCAGACAGTACTCATTCTAGACTGTGACTATTGAAGCATTTATGTAGGCTCATGTGTGTTGGGTGAAGAGCTAGGTTAGTTATCTTAAGTAAAATCATCATTTGAAAACTTCACTGATTCAGTTGAGCAGGCAAAATTGTAAGATAGTAAGCAACACAGATCAACAGCTTCGTTTGTATTTACTCTGCTTATATGATTTTAAAATGTGGTTGAGAATTTCAAACATAAGTAAGTCTTCTGTAAATGGGGTAAATACCTTTTTATATGGAATTTTATTGCTTTCATTTGTGTTCCTTTGTAAATAAATTAACAGTTTGAACGTATTCGACCAGCACCTTATAAAGATACAAGTTAAACACTAACAGCGAAGCTAAATAGGTTAAAAGGTTGGTTTAAAGCTCAAATACAAGGGAAATTAGAAAATCCTCACTGAAATTCCTAAGTAACAATATAATCTTGCACCTTAGAACTTAGAGATATTCAAAATTAATCAACACATTATCAAAATCATAGTTCACCTCGTTATGTTAATTATTAAAGTATGAATGATAAACGATTAAATGGAAGCTTACTTTCTTGCTGTTCAAGTGGACAACTTTTCTTTGCTCCTATTGGTTTGAATTTATGGACAGTTGGCTTGACCAATCATTCTCTCCTCTGGCTAAAGCTTTCGTCCAATCAACGTGGAAATATGCAAATTACGAAAGAGTTGCCACAGTTTACAGTGACAGCATTGGAGCTATTTACATGTTTCATTTTCACTTTTATCCAAACGACTTTGTGGCTGTGATAGCTTGGACTCGTCGGGAAGAAATGTATCCGCTGCAACGCACAGAAAGCTAAAGCTTGTAGTATGTTAATGACGTGAAGTTACCTTTTGCCGGTAGTTAAGCCTTGAAGCTAACCGCTAACAGCTAGCTAGACGTTGTCACCGGTACAGGCGGACCTCTTTGTCTGACAGGGGAAGGCGTGCTCTTTTGTTAGCTTTTTCCCCTTTGTCCGTTCGGGATAGAGGAACTGACGGGTCAGGATTTCATAGGCACCCGTATTTTGGGAGTATTTAGAAAATGCAGGTCGCGAAAAAATACTTTACAGAAGGCCTGATTCACTTGACTATCTTGCTCAGTTTGGTTGGAGTTCGAGTAGACATCGACAGCTACCTTACCGGCTACTATCCGCCACTCACTGAGATTAACTTGGGTCCAAGCTCAGCCTACATCCAGACACCCTTTCACGTTTTGAGAGACACACTTGACGGATACGGAGTGCATCCAAAATGCCCTGAGCTGGACTACTTCTTCGCCAGTCGTCGTCTGCTGGATGAGGTGAGGAACCTCGGCTCACCGCGGTTCCACACGCAGCTGAACGCGTGGCTGGTGCACCAAGTTTCCTCCACAGGGCCTTCCACCAGCGGCAACCCTGACGCCAGCGTAGGGTTAGAAAGCACTGAGAATGAACCTGCAGACGCCGGTGAGCACCGGCCTGTCAGAGACCAAGAAGTGCACTGCCAGTCCAACTCTGAGCTGGGACAGGGGCCTTGTGGTGCTGGAGCCTTCCTGAATGTAAGTAATGTCTTCTTACGTTGGGGGGAAATGATTTGTTATTAATCAACAACATGTTTGGGATAGGCTGGCTAACTGACAACAAACAAAGGGATCAACAAGGACTTAAAAACTTATGCCGTGACTAACCAGTGCCTCAGAAAGGGGGAATATCCACCCATGTAGTGAATTATGTTTCCTTGTAAACCAGGAAGGAAACAACAGAATGTGATAAATCGTTGGCATAAGGAACAAAGTACATTCCTTTTCATTTGTTGGAGGCCCTTCCAAACCTAAAGTGCTTTTCTGGAGTACACATACTGTTATCATTTGTGTGAAAGTCAAGAACTTGGGGTTTGTAGAGGAAATCAAGGATTGGGTTTGTATTTAAGTTTGAATTTCTCAAAAAGAAAGCATGCAATCTCACATAATATTTGGACATGCCCTTTAGAAAGTTGCTGATGAGCCAGGCATGTCTTGTAGCGTCAAAACAATGTCAGCTCCACTCCAGAAGCTTAATCCATCCATTTCATAACCAGTTTCAGTGTACGTTTCAGATTGTTATGACTATCCAGTAGTCTCCAAGTCCAACCATCTGAACCAAACTATTTCAGATGTTTGGGAGCAACCAGAAAACAACCAAGATTTAAACCTTTCGTAGACTAGAATATGCTGGAGCACTGTTGTATTTATCCACAATGAAATTAAACTCGAGAACACAGCATCAATTGTCAAGCATGGTAGTGGTAGCGACATGATTAGAGTATTTTCTGGTCCTGATGCATAGCTTAAAAGAGGATTTGGTAAGAGAGAGAAGGACGACCTCTGAATTCTTCAACTTGACTTCAAACCAACAGATAAATAGTTGAAACATTGACACAACTGAATGTAGAGTGATTCCTGAAAAACATGCTGCTTTTGGAGTGGGTGCGGCAAGATTATATTAAGCTTCTGGAAAGACCTGACCTTAACCCTGAAAAAGGTGGCTACGCACATTGAAACAGGCCAATTCAAAAACAATTCTGCTGCCTTTGCTGAGAAGAGTGGGCAAATATTGGCCAGAATTAGGCAGAGTTTGCTGCAAGTTGCTAACTTGTTAAACACATTAAACCAAATACAAGTGATGGTGCATGAATTTTTATATTTGAGATGGTTTGTATAATTTTTTACCTTGTGTTAGCCAGAGAAGATGCAGCATATATTCGGACATGAGAACCTTTTAATTCTTGTTTTTAAATTTTACTTCGCTCCGTCATGGAAAGATGACAAGTTCATGTGCTTCATCAAAAGTCCGATATTTCTGATATCCATGCTGATGAGTATTTAATTTTAGTTAAATACTAAAATTTAACTACATTTTAGTTGGCAATCACTAGATCTAGTTATGCAACCACTAGATCTTTCTTGGCAATGCAACTAGTCTAGTTAGTATCTCCTTCAAGGAGATAACATGACAGGCATCAAAAGTGTGCAGCAAGCGTTAGACTGCTCCTGTCAGTTCTCACTCGGTGTTTTCTTATTTTTAGTTTCCTCATTCATCATTCTGGGTTTCTGTTTGAGCGCTATATTATACGAAAATAAAAGAAAAGCACTGAACATTCTCTTTGTAGTCTTCCTGCTGTTAGCACACATCAATCATTTATATTAAAAGCAGAGGCGACGTCACACTGTGTGAATGGCAGTATTAGTATAATGGCAGTATTAGTATCAGATATTGATGTCTGCCCAAACGTTCACATCGGTGCTGGTCGTAAAGAATGTTGCTCTTTACTTTGGAGAATTTCAGAAGGCAGCCAACATTTCCCAATCCATCATGTTCCATGATCAACTTTTCTATACCCCAGACGCCATCTTGTTTTCTACTAATGGTCTTGGTCTCTGGCATCATCAACATCGAGACATCTTCACTCGATTACAAACTCCTCTCTGAAGAGTGTAGTTGCCTTTCTGACTTGTTGGTTCTTAATGTGGTGGAACATTTTTTTTTTTTAAAAAAGGATCCGATTTTTGCGTTTCCAAACAGCTAATCAGAGCCAACCATCTGATTTCTTTAGTGCATCTCATTGATTTTGTTCTTTTTGTTACGCAGATGAAACGCTCAACCCTCATGTTTAATTCCTCCCCCCATTAATGGCGCTTTTCTAGCCCTTTCTAGTAGAAACAGCTGCTCGGTGTAGGTTATGTTCTGGTAACAGTTGATACAAATCGTGTAACGGTATCGCCTTTCTTCAGACTCACCCACCAGCTGTGGACCTGGAGAGGTGAAGGAGTGAGGATCAGATCCACACCCTGTTTGCTTACAACAGCAGCGATCTACTCTTGAACGTTGTCCCTCCCATAGTGTTCCTTTGGAACTGCCAAATGCGATGTTGATGTTTTTATTTATTTATTTATTTATTTATTTTTTACCTCCTAAGCTTTTTAAATTGGCTTTTGCTCTGTGCTGTCTAAAGAAGAAAGCTTCAGCTGTGATTTTCAAAGATTCCAGTCGGCAAGTGTCACAAAGCTGTTTGAAGCTGAAGAAGTGACCAAGTAAGGAGTCAGCAAGTTCAGGCAGAGCAGAAATGGGCTGCTTTCGTTTTGCTGTTAGCAAGGACGCAGAAAGTTAAGAAGTAATCATTATCCTTTTACATCCAATCCCACTGCACATGGAAAACAACTGTAGTGTGTGTGCGTGTGTGTGTGTGTATGTGTGTGACAGCTGGTAACCCACATCACTGGGAGCGTATCATGTCACTGCTGCCCTAACTTTTACAACTGCCTATTAAAACAGACCTTGACACTGTTAGAACTGAAGTGTTGCATAACACAAGAACCGCGTTCTGCTATGGCTAAAACGGGATCAGGGAACCTGAAAATGCTGTGACCTCTGGCGGCTTACTGGGTCGCAGCAAACAAGGTGTTTGCATATCTCTTTTCAAACAAGAAGTTCAAAGTTTACAAATTACTCACTGCTAATCTCTCTATATTTATTCTCCCTACCAGGAGGATGAAGTTAAGATTAAAGAAGAGGAGGAAGCAGTTCCACTCACTCACCTGGCTCACAGTTCAACACTAGAACAAGAGGTATGACGGTCCCTTTGTGATTTTTGATGCCCTTTTTTAATCCTTTGAGCATATACCTTACAGTTCTTGCCATAGTTTAAGTTCCTCCAGGTCAGTACCATCCTATGTTGGATGTACTTGTGTAAAAGACGTCATATGGCAGTAATTTTTGAACAGATGTACTAATTTTGTACAGCATATTTAAGCAGAACCTGTGTCGCACTAAAGTCCTGCAAAAAGTAAGGTAAAGTAACACAAAAGGCGAATAACTCTTATAAAACAGGCATCACAATTAATAGGTTCATTTCACAGAAAACCAGTAACAAAACTATATTTCGAGAGCACATGTCTTGCGGTTTCCTCTGTTTCGCTTCATCGCCCACAGAGTTCACCCAGTTGTTCCAGTTTCTTTTAGTCTTCCAAACTTCTATTTTACCGTGATTCATAAACAGAAGCTTCTAGTTCATGTAAAACTTAGCAAATGAGCCTCTCCCATTTTTTCCTAATAGCACTGATTATGTTCACGTGGTTACGTAACATAGGTGTGGGAGTCTTTCAGTTAGGAAAATGGGTCAGATTTAGCCGCTGTTCCTGTGCTTCCTGCCTGACTCATCTGCTTTGAGGAGACTCTGCTCACTTCCCGTTGAAACGGTACTGGACGTGTTGTCTAAGGCTCCTCTGAAACCCGCTGCAGGGCCCATGACGAAGTCGGCAAGCAGCTCTAGAACAGACTTTGCGAGCAAATGCGTACGCATCTACAGGAAAATCATTAACGTCTTGTTAAAGGGTTTTTACTTTAACCGAGAGTGAAATGTAATGAGTCGGGGGGGGGGAGGGGGGGGATACATTAGCACAAAAGCACTACTAAAAACAATTTTCAGTAATTATATGTAATTATATTGCACCACCATGGTTTCCTTGGTAAAGATATGTAATTAAATTTTAAAGCCCACATTTTTTTTTATTTCAATTTTCAGTCTACAAAATCTCAAATATATTTATAAACTGAGGATATTCTGTCAAAGTGTCAAGGAAAAGCTGACAAGCATGACTTTCTTTTTTTTCCTGATGTATAATCTTATGATCTAAATGGACATAGGTGACTCTTTATAAGGTCATAAATAAGAGGAAAGAAGACGAAGGCTGATCTGAAAAAGTCGGGAAAGTGCTACCTGAAATGGCTGCTAGCCTAAACTCGCCCTCCAGTAAAGACAATAATTAAAATGTTCAAAACAAGTGGGAGTGTGACAAACAAGGGTGGAAGAGGACCCACGTTAATCTTTCTTTCACGCACAGAGAACAATATAGTGGGAGAGAAACTAAATAAAAAATATCCAACTGTTTCCTTATCACATATTTGATTCTATCCACACACCAGCAACTGCTTTCAGAGGCAGAGGAGGGACAATGGTTTTCTGCACTTTTGTCAAAAAAATGTAAATGTGTCGAAGTTGATAAATCCTACTTGAGTGTTTAACTGGAACAGGGCGGTTTGGTCAGATAACGCCACGATTAAGCCTTTCTGCAACGAACACACCCGTTGGTACTGGGTCAAACAAAAGGTGAATGTGATGCTGTGGGCACTGTTCTCCTCCAAAAGCCCTCACTCAGTATGCCTACTTCTTGTGACATGTTATGGAAGAAGAGCAACTAGCTTCCTGTTGGCAAAAAGTGCCATAATTGCTCATCCAGACAGCAGTTGTTGTTTCAAAACCTTTAATATTGAGAAAAATGTAAGATTCTCTCAAAAAATATTTGTATTCAAAGGGATTTTACGGCATTGAAATTTACCTCATTTGTGAAATTTGGTGTTTGTTTAGTCTTTCATGTCTGTTTTCCTTTTTTTCTTTCAGAGTTTGTTTGAAGGCATCACTACGCTGCCTGATCCGGTGCTTCAACATGTTCCTCCAGCTGCTGATATCGACTGGAACAATTTGCTTTCTGTTGCAGATCTTGATGTGAGTTTTCGCAAAATACCAGTGCAAAACACAAGAGTTTGGTGTTTAAGTTGATCTGTATACTGTGGAAAGGAGTTTTAAGACTGAACAAGATTCCCGTGCAGTCCAGAAGCGAATGGAATTTGAATTGTGTATTTTTTTTCCAGATCTTGGTGTTTAGGGAAAAAAAAACAATTATATTTCCAGTGTTTTCCCCGTCGCTTCGTCTCAATCTCTCCATCCATCTTGGCATTCATTCATTCCTCTGTTTTCCATCCATTTGTTCTATTTTGATTCGTTTTGTTTGACCTGAAAAGACGCAGGAACGCTGTGTAAACAACGTTGCTCTTTCAAAACGCAGGACCTGGACTCTCTTGTCACCGATCGTCTCTCGGAGCTCGACTCGGACATCAGCAGCGCCATCAGCCAGGACGTCAGCTTGCATGATGCCATGGTGACCAGCGCCGGGGCGTTTGGAGCGACGGAGTCCCGGACGGTCAGCCAGCGGGAAAGAAACCTCCTGCGGCTGGAGTCCACAAACTCCTCGCTCTCTGACTCTTTGCCGGGCATGGCTGTGGGCCTCGCTGCGCTGCCCTTTGCCTCGGTGTGCAACTTAACGGGAAATCTGACATCGCAGAGCGCGCTCGGCAGCTGCTTAGATGAGGCTGTGTTTGAACAAATCAATCAGCTGGGTTTGGGCCTGGAGGCAATAGACAATCAGCTGAACTACCTTGAGTGCTTAGACTCTCGAGCGTTCGAGGACTTGGACTCCGATTCAGGACTCTCCTTGGAAAGCAGCTATGGATGTCCCGTCTCCCCTGGTTAGTAAAAATCTTTTTAGGTTACTAATATATTGCTAATGTTTGTACCAACTGTTATTTTATCCTCTGTCTTTCAGGTTCATCTGAGATGTCATCAGCGACCAGCTCGTACTATGAAGAAGAGGGCGGAGCAACCGGCTACAGCAGCGAGGTGGACTCCAAACCCCCTAAAGGCATCCTGGACCACCGCGCCATGTGGCCGCCTGTTGATCTGAGTGAGAGTGTGTGGCACGACCACAGCTACTCATCTCCCCCTCTCCTCAGCATGCCGCCCCTAAGGCTGCCATGTAAAACCGAGGAGCCAGAGGAGGACGGCAGGTCCCAGCTGGAGGAACAGGAGCTGAGCCGCGACGAACTGCGCGCCCGCGCCATGTGCATCCCCTTCTCCGTCCTGCAGATCGTCAACATGCCCGTGGAGGAGTTCATGGAGGTGCTGGACAGCCACAGCTTCTCCGCCGATCAGGTGACGCTCCTGAGGGACATCCGCAGGCGCGGGAAGAACAAGCTGGCGGCGCAAAACTGCCGCAAGCGTAAGCTGGACGCCATCACGGGGCTCCAGGAGGAAGTGGAGAGGCTGCAGGCCCAGAGAGACCGACTGCTGAGGGAAAAGCGGCTCACGGCCAAGACCATGGGCGCTGTGGCCCACCAGTTCAAGCAGCTGACCCGGGACGTCCTCTCTCGGGTGAGGGACGCGTCGGGGCGGCCCCTGAACCCCGAGAGGTTTACCCTGCAGTGCGGCGCTAACGGGAGGGTCGTAGTTCAGCCCATCAGACAGCCCACTGTCGCCACATCAGCTGGCAAAAAAACAGACAAGAGAAAGAAGGAGAAGAAGCAGTGAGATTGCTCGCTGAGACTCGAGCTTTAGGGGTTCTTTTTGGATATTGCTGAACTTTACTAAACCTGGCTTTGGGGTTTTACTTTTGTAAAGATTGCATTGGAAGCCTAAATTTTCACAAGCTGCAAAAACAAGAGAGACTCGGAGCATAAATTAATTAAAAAAAAATAGAAAAATCTGTACATATGGGAAAAAAAAGTAGCTTACACACTGGACTTTTGTTTGCTTGTTAAAGATGGGCAAAGCAGGGTTTAAGGGAACAGCTTAGCTGCTGGAAACGGCATCAATCTCTCTGTGCCTGTTAAGATATGAACTCGGACACTCTTCGCTAAGTGTGGCAGATTCTGGTTAGAGCTCTAAGATGAGGGTTGTTCTGTTTGTTTGCCTTGTACTTTGCCTATTTAGTATAAATAGGAGGGTAAAAGATTGTATTTATAAATGGCTTGAGGTTCTTGAACTTGAAGTTCTTATATGCGTCATGAGACTTTTTTTATATATATATATATAACTTAAAATGTAACTGATAAGAAAATTAAAATTCCACCAAATGTTTACAGCCAACATTTCAGAGATCAGGGGGTAGGTAAGGTTAACCTTTTGAACTGAAATGGAAAAAAAAAGAATAAAGTTCATTCTTTTCTACAATCTTTTTAATTACATAAAGCAAACCAATGATTAAAGAGGCCTTAATTTGCTTTTAAGAAAGTGTGATTTTTTTTTCTCGTTATGTTGGGTGTAAACATGTTTTCAGAGTTTTAAAGGTTACTAGAACAAATACAACTTCTACATCAGTTGGAGAAGAGCACACATAGGTTTGACCTTTTCAATTGTAACAATTTAAGTACTGGCATAAAAATACTCAACTTCATCTCTAAAAATCCATATCAATGTTGCTACAAGGTAAAAGAAAGTCTAAAAATGTCAACATCAACTTTTGGTTTTGGTTGCTTTGACACATTTTACATATTACAGAAATAGTTGCTGGGGAATGCACTGATTAACATCCTGTGGAGGACTTTTAGATCTTTATTTGGACCTGCTGATACCAAATGCAGCCAATTCAAATTTCTCTTCAGGAATAGGCGAGACATATTCAAAGTTTGGTGTTTTCCTCCAATGAATGTTCCAACTATTGGCAGAGATGGCGTCAAAGAATATCCTTAGATTAGCAATTTCCAAAACACGAACAATGCTTTAGGTTCCACAACAGACTCGAACTCAAAGGGATGCAATAGATCAACCGTGTCTGTACTGTTTAATCTTCTGATTGTCTTCTAAAAGTCTGGCTCTGTCTTCCACCCTGACTGAGCTGCAGACATGTCTCAAAATTGTATTTAATGCAGTTTATTTTTATAAATACCTGCTTGCTTCACTGTCGGTCATCTGCAGTTTTAGGCACTTGTGCCGTAGATAGTTAACTTTGATTCGGTAACAGCATCCACACCCATAAGTGTTTTTGCCAGTCATCCATCATGGTCTTATCTGTTAATTATTAATGTTGAAATCGTTCTATTAAAAGGTTCTTCGGTCTATATAGTCGCATGAGTGCGGAGGAGAAATGTATCATGTTTGGAGTAGTCTCTGATTTGGAAAATTGTTTTCCGTCAAAAAATTTGACTTTGTTGTTTTGAAGTGCATAATCTGTTCATTTTAGATTTTACCTCATTTCTACTTTCTATTCTTTGTTCAAACTGGTTTGGAGGATCCAAAAAGGGTGTTTTATTTTTTTTCTTATTTCATGATCGGTGAGGTTGTGTCAAGTACTTACAAGGTGTTTTTGCACTTCTTCACTTTCCACTATATAGTTATTTACCTTGGATCAAACACACAGACCCACTCTGGCAATGTTTGACTCCGCTCGTCTGTTAGGAATTGTACCTGTTCTTTTCTACAAGTAAGAAAATTACCTATAAATAAGTACTGGGCACAACCCCACTTTAATTTATCCTTCTGTCAAAGCCACGCAGCAAAAACACAAAATCTTGTCAAGTATTTTCGGTCTAGTTTCTGGTGCATATATCTGAAATGAGGCAAAACTATCTTATCAGTCACTTTCCAGGAAGATACAGGATCTTATTTTAAGTCAACAATATTGATGAAACGGTACTTGTTCCATTGGCAGATTATTAAATTTATAATATGGAAAAATGTCTTGTGATAAGTGAAATAATCTGCCAATGGAATTAGAACTTTTTCATCAATATTAAGGAATGACTGCGTTAAAACAAGCTTATATTTCGCTGAAAAGTTACTTTTATGTTAGTTTTGTCTTATTTCAGCTGTACTAAGATATTTGCACTAGAAACTAGACCAAAATTAGTTAAGATTTTGTGTTTTTTGCAGTGCAACCAGACCAACTTTCTCCTTGCTCTTTATTATTGGGTGTTGCTGTTGAGATTATCAGAGAACGAAGTGAGATGTTATCATTTACTGCATGAAAGTTGTTCTAGAAGAGGCTAAAAAAAAAGTTGGAGTGCATAATGTCATTTGTTTTAAGTTGTGCTGTTTGTATGCTTTTTTTTATAATTTCTTTTTTCTGAAAATCATTTGTTTGACTTCAGAGTGATTGTTGAAAATAAGTTTGTGTGATTAAAAAGAAGAAAAACTTATTGTCTGATTGTTCTTAGCAAATCACAACAATGACATACTTCAAAGTTTTTAAATATATTCCCTGTGCAGAATTTTTTATTTTTTTTGGCAACAACAGAGAAATACACTGGACAGCTTGCTGGTGGATCAGAGCAAGACCTGAGAAAGTCAGGACAAACGTGACTGCAATCAAGAGCAACGTACAAAACCTGCACAAAACTTACGGTCCACTTATGTGGCTTTTAAGTCTGACTGATATTGAGCTATTTTGCAAAGAATAGGCTAAATTTCAAGGGACAAAGCTGGTAAAGTCAGATGTAAAATAACTTTCAGCTGCAACCACAGTAGAAGTTGGTTTAATTAAGGGAGGAAAGTTGAATACAAATGAATGACCCAAATGTTGAAATTTTGTTAAAAGTAAATATAAAAAGAAAATCATGTAGAATTTTGTTCAATCGCAAAATCATTTGCTCTGGCTGCTTTATCCGATTAATTGGAACGTCACAAAATGTTTTTCTACGTTTAATTTCATTTTTCCCCCACAAAGAAGAAACCCCTGTTTTCAAAAAAAAAAAAACTACAAAAGCTGCTGCTGTTAAAACGTTTCTCTTTCTGTTTTCAAACATACGTTAATCATGCAAAAAATAAAAAAAAATAAAATGTTAATCCTAGTTCTGCTCAAATCAATAAAAAGTGAAGAACTAAACGAGGCTAAAATTCTCTCTTAGAAGGCGGAGCCTGAAAGCGAGCGTGTTTCCTTCCGGGTTGCCGTAGAGCACCTAAATGTGGCTTTTCGCGCTATAACTTGAGAGTACATTTAGTTGGCCGCGTGTTTAGGAGATTTCCCCAAGTGGATAACTGGATTTACGGTCGGTATGCATATGTCACTTATCTTCAAAAATAGTTCATCTTTCACAATTTCGATATAACTTTGTAGCTTTACTAAAGAGAACTTACAGAATGCATGCTGATTGTGCATGGTTGCATCTCTAACAATGACTCTTTAAGTGTTATTACCCTGCAAGGTTCGCAGCTCTATTGTTGTATATTCGGCTAGCTAAAGAATAGACATACCTTTTGCCAGGTGCACTGTATTATCTTCCTTGTGTGTTTTTAGTGCATCATTGCTATGATATTTATTGCATAGTATAGAAATGCTTGAACTTTCCACTCGGACATAATGTTAAAGTTTATAAGCTAACGGTAAATATAAATAGGCGAAACTTGTAGCTAACTTAGGTTAGCACAGCGGCTTACCTTTGTAATGCTATCAAGAGTTGCCTGGCTAATGAGCTAACGCCGGATGCTAGCAAGTTTATTTCAATACGGAGAAGGCCTCACAATATCAATATCAATTTGTTCCCCTTTTCAGCATCTATAGCTGGCTACCAAAAAGCTAGTTGTTTTACATATATTTATATAAACGTATTAATCAAGCCGACTTGATGCTAATAATGTGATGCTAATCCCTCCTCCTTGTTTATAGAGCACAAAATGGGCAAGAAACAAAACACCAAAACTAAGAAGGAAGCGCAGACTCAGGAGGAGCCGGAGGAGTTTGTTGTGGAAAAAGTAATGGACCAGCGCATCGTCAATGGGAAAGTGGAGTTCTACCTGAAGTGGAAAGGATTTACTGAGTGAGTTTCCCTGTGATAATAAATATCCCTTCTCTGGCTGAACTGGAAGTGCTTCCCTGGTACGGGGTTGTGCTGTACATTTGGATGCATGTTTGTGCTGCCATTCTTTACCGTGCATGGATAAAGTTTGCTTTCAGGTTTCGGCATCTGTTCATGGAAGTTTTGAGTTGGGGAGAAGAAAAAAAAAAGTCCTCCCCCTTCCTGTCTTTGTTCATTTAGTGCTGACAACACTTGGGAGCCCGAGGAGAACTTGGACTGCCCCGAACTGATTTCAGCTTTTCTGGAGTCGCAGAAAAACATCAAAGAGAAGCCTTCGGCTGTGAAGAGGAAGGCTTCCAGAGAGGAGGGAGAAACTGATTCTGCAAAGAAAACTGAGGTTGGTTTAAAAAGAAAAAGAAAAGAAAATTCCTTGTTTTAACCAGCTGAGTTTGTGGTCGTTTAATGGTCTACATTTATTTCTGGACTATGTCAAAGACTCATAACTTCATCATTGCTATTTTCTTTTAAGGTGTGAGTAGCAAGAAAATGTTCCATTCTCATCTTATGCTGTGGTTTTGCAGACTGAGCAGCCACGTGGCTTTGCCAGAAACCTCAACCCAGAAAAAATAATTGGTGCCACGGATAGCAGTGGGGAGTTGATGTTCTTGATGAAATGGTAAGCTACTAAGGATTCCTATAAATGTCACTAAGGACTGCTTGAAGACATTTTTTTCTTTTTCTTTTTTAGTTTAAAATGTTTTGCTCTCAAGCAAAGATGTTTGTTTGCATGGATGTAAAATGTTAAAAATCCTCTAAATTGAGCTATTCCGAATCCAGGCTGTTTCCTGCAAGGTGTCCAAAGTATTTTAAGAGCCAGAATTCTGCATGTTTTCATTCTTTCCCTGGTTTATCGCACCTGAATCAAATGATGGTTCACTACCAGACCTCTGTAGAACATTGACATGCTGAGGAAATGGTTGGAAATATTTAGATGCTCAGAGATGCATCTAAAACTGACACTGGAGCTAGAAACCCCTTCTGCAAGGGATGGCTAGTTATGATTTTTAAGGGGATCACAGTAGTTTTTAACTGTGTAACAAAGAATTGTATCTGTCTTTACATTTATTATTAGTGGAAATTGTCTCCACTGACTGACTTTAATGGATTTTTTTTTTCTCTCTCCTCTTCACCTGCTTTCTCAGGAAAGACTCGGATGAAGCAGATTTAGTCCCAGCCCGTGAGGCCAACACGCGCTGCCCTCAGGTCGTCATAGCTTTTTATGAAGAGCGACTGACATGGCATTCATGTCCGGAGGATGAAGCTCAATGATTCTTCCCTCTAGTTTCTGCTGTTTTTTTTTTTTTTTTCTTTTTTTTCCTCTCTCTCTCTCCATGAAGACTCGACTCCTCCTCCTGGTCTGCCTCTGAATTTTAGCTACCTTTAGACTGTTTTGTAGCGTTTCCTACATTTGTACTTTGTTTGGCAGCAGAGGAGAGCTTTTACGGCTGTGTGAAGTAACCGAGCAGCTGATGTGTGCGACCGAGTTCATCCAAATGTCATGTTGCGACAGAGCTACCTTGCATCTCATGCCTGCTCTCAAATGTCTTAAATTTTGACTACTTGAAACATGTTAAGCTGTTAATTGAGCTTGTTTTTGTTTTTTATCCTGCAAGTTGTTCTGAAATTCCATTTTGTTTATGAAGTGTAAATGCTATCCCCAGTTCCAATTAAAACTTTTATGTACATATTTATAGCTCTGTTTATTTTTGACCCCCCATCTACATATGCATACATGACAAGAACAAGAAAATAAATTGCAAATCTTTATGCCTTTTTGCAATTTCCTCTAGTTGTGTGACCTTTTCTTACAGGGCAGCCTTGTGGATATTAAATCCAAACCGCCATTAAGAGGCACAAGAGATGAACTTTAGACTTTTGAGCATAATGTTGGGCCTTCTGTGGCAACACCTTGTGTAATGTGCAGACTTTCATAATTTTGCATTAAGGCCAATTAAAACTCCATCACTTTCAGTCTTTTTTTTGGATTCTTGTGGTAAGATCATTTATTACCAAGACTTGGTGCTTTTACTGCTAAAGAAACACATTTAGATAATTTGAAAATGACTTGAGTTCAGGAAGGGGGATTTAAGTGACTTGGAATGTGACATGGTTAAATGTGCAGGGTGCACTGGCGTAAGCATAAGACCCACTAAAAGGTTTTCATAGTTTTTAACATAACCACCTTGATTTTAAAAACAAAAGTTCAGATTACATAATTTACACATTAAGCAATACACAGTAACAAAGAACATTGGGGTAAATGGAACGGAATTGATGAGTTATAGTAGCTCATATAACACCATAATAAAGGTATTTGGAATACCTTCTCTAAGAACATTTAGCATGAAATGTTGAAGCAGATATATATATATATATATATATATATATATAGCAGCATAAGTGTCACTCCTGTTGGGTAAAAATAGGAAGCTGAGGCTACAATCGTAGCATTTACATGATTGTCAGAATTTGACAAAAGAAAAAGTATTTCTTTGAATACTTTGGGCTTTTTAGCACCAATAGAACACTGTTTAAACGACAGCCTACCTAATTTCTCCTGTCCATTCCTTTATGATCATGGTGTACCCATCTTCTGACGGCAGTTTCCTCCAATCACCTTGCAACATATCACAGAGCTCAAATCATCTAAACTTGTTTCTTTTTTAGTTTACTCAAAAGGACTTCAGAGAGATCTCTTTCCAATAGTGTATCTCTTAAAATGTGTCTGAGTTGTAGATTCACGTCATGGGTGTGTAACCTGACAAATCTGTAACAATCAAGCTATACCATCTCAAGATGGATCAAAGTCTGGACATTTCTGACACTTTACAATGAAGTATTACAGCAGCCCTATGACAAATGGGGTTCTGACTCAGTTTTAGGACGATGCATGTCATAAGTTGTCCAGTGGGTGTATATTTGAAAGTTATACCATTAAAGTAGAATATCATAGTGCGCCATCTTTGGATTTAATGCAAATAAATGTTTGTTTTCAAATATTACATTTCAATTCAATGGCCAAAATCCTGCCAGTGAAATCAAAGTGAGGTCCTTTAGTTAACTCAGTCTCAAATTTTATCTGTTGGCTTAGAAATAAAGAAACTACTGTATGGAAATTGCCAAGCTTATTAGGGTATCAGCTTTTTTATGTAAGGTCAAAGCTCACTAGGTAATTTCAGGTCTGGTCTTGCATTGAACAGTCATCAGAATTAGACTTTCAATTACTTTGTGGTAAAGGGGTGGTTTTATTAAAGCTATTATTTATTTGCAATGTATGTGCTGTTATAGTATGTAAAAGTGTTTCTGCCTCTGGCTAGTATCACTGTCGACTGGCTTTTCTTAATTATTACTTATTTGACCAGACTGAAAAACAAAGTGAATTTGATTTCATTGTTTTGATGATGGGATCAAATTGGAATTGATAATCGATCTTGATTTTTTTTTTTTTTTTTTCGTTTTTGATTGGATGGGATTGTTTTTTTTTTTTTTTTTTTTTTTTTTTAGTTTGAAAAGTTTTTTTGA
>NW_015112757.1:511684-536899 GCF_001443285.1 Poecilia latipinna | reverse complement strand
TGAGGGGAAAAAATTGGAATTTAAAAACGTTTTTTTTTTTTTTTTTTTTTTTTTTCGTATTTGATTGGATGAGATTGTTTTTTTTTTTTTGTTGTTGTTTTTTTAAGTTGAAAAGTATCTTGAGATTATATTTGTTGTAAGTTATCACGATATAAGTAAACCTAATTGCATTTATCATTGACCGGGCTTTTGGAATTTGGGAAAAAGGTAATCAAAGAGAATAGTCGTGTGTTTTATTTGCAACTAAAGGTTGTTTGAAATGTTTTTCCTCCTATCAGCTTTGAATAAAGTTTAAGAAATATATTAAAATAAACAGTATTTTTGCGCAGTCTCCAAAAACGAAGGATTAATGGGTATTAATAAATAGTGCTTAGCAAGCTGGATTTCTTGGGGTGGGGTCAACGTCCAACCACCAGTTGCCTCCCACCAGCTGGCTGATTACGGGACAAACAGGTACGCTGAGAAATAATCCTCTCATATCGACAGAGGTTTTCACTACTCTCCCCCATGCTCCCGGCTTGTGGGAAGTAAAAGTCCAGAGAAAAGGAAAGTGGTCTGTTGATACTCTGAAGCAGCGTGTGCTGTCCGGTGCCCAGAAGAAGGTCGCACCGAGCTATTAGTGGTTAATAGCCGAGCTACAGCACAGGCGGGGCAGAGCTTCAAGCTAGAGCCCTGAGCCGGGTCTCGGTTGTTCACAAACACCGGATTAAGTCTCTGAAATTGAAGAGAACAAAGGTAGGAATTGTTTAGCTTCATAAGGTCTATGTGATTTCGAATTTTAAACTCTGAAATATTAATATTTAGTTTTATCAACTCTGAATAATCAGCTTATACCGTGAGGCGCTGAGTCTTTAGTTAATTTTAACTGGCAGGTTTGACTCAGGACCCTATTTCTTGAAGCAGTGCAACATTTATAGCTTGCATTAATGTGAGTTTTGGTTATGCTATTCTGACTAAAATTTAAATTGGATAGTGTAATCAACGGTTCCTTTGCTTTCTTTTTTTGTATTTATCAATAATCAAATCCTTGAAAAAAAAAAACTGATCTGGATGTGTTGCTGTTATAGAAAATGTTATAATGTACTCCTCACCCCTTTTGTGCTTCAGATTGTATCTGAAGATGTGATCATGTGTCTGAATGATCTTATCATGAGATTGATCAAGCTGCTCTCCAGTGCCATATAACAGCAGGAGAGCTCCTTGATCCTGGAGACTAAGTGTTACTTCCCCAACCCATGACTTATCTGCCTTCTTTAGCATGAAAGAACAACCCCCTGTCCTTAACAATAGACAAATCCAGACCATCTGTGTTGGGCTCCACAGAGTCGCTGATATATAACAATCAGGGTTACACACCTATTGTCCAATCAACAGATCCACTGTTAATCAGAGCAGACTTGACAGACTCCTTGACTCTGTATTTCTGTTCTCACCTTGCAATGTTTTAATACATTTCTTATTTCTTCTCATCCAGACTCTTACTTAAAGTAATAAATTTTTCCGACGACAGTTGCCAAAATGTTTGACTGTACATATGGTTGAGAAGTTGTTACAAACGTGTATTAATAATTAATTTGGTAAAGCCCTTTGATTCCTCAACCTACTGCTGTAACATGGTTAAGTTGGGTGTAACGTCATTCCCAGATCAGGTTCTGCCGTTGGAGGAAAAGGGAATGCAACATTAACTGTGCCACCAGCACTTGATCTTGGTTCAGTCATCCCAATACTACCTACCTCACAAATGAGTTTGGTGTGGTAAAGTAACTTCGGATTTACCTTGCAAAATGAGTGCCATTGTTACATGGTGCCACTGTCCCATGTAGCAGTGGTACTTGTACAAAATCTGAAACCATGGCTTTAGAGGGGGACAAATGTCTGACAGTGCAACAATAGTCTTTTCTTGTCCTTAGTCAACTTCTGTTTTTTTCTTTCAAATTGGACTTCCTGTTAAGACATTCAGTGTTTTCATAACTATAGCACATAAAAGGGGTGGTGGAGTCTTCAAGGCTTTAAATGGGTTGTAATTTTGAATATTGTATTTTTTTTTTATTAAACTCAAATGGCATCAAAATAATGCTCCTGGTTTATCTGAGCATCTATGTTGTAACAACATGCTGTTATGTCAGCCAATGTCTATAGAAAAGGAATGAGGGTCACATTCTATGAAGCCAACTTGTGACCCCATTTGACCAGACACAGTTATGTGAGACAATCGACTGTCCCAACAAAGAGTTGTTTTTCTTTAACGCGAAGAAATTGTGCCATGAACTGACAATTAACTCAACATGAGTACAGTAATGCTGTCCTGCAGGAAGCTTACTTGACTGGTTTGTGACTTTATGCGGTGGTTTTGCAGCACACATCTACAGATTAGACATGGACTGACAATGTTTGGTTCTTCTGATCAGTTCTGCTTGAGGCATGCCTCAAGTAATGTGTCTAGGAACACATGTTGACAATGTGCAGAGGTCTGTATACGTGACTGGCCATGTGATGGGAGCTGTTGTGCAACAAATGGACCCACACACCCAGTCCGTAAGGGGCAGACTACTCTTGGAGATATTCAAAGAGTTCCTATTAAAGGGATTTAAATAGTCGATCTTGCCTGTTGAAGTATCAATATATTGTAAGTCCAAATTAGTTTATCCTAGGAACTTGAATGTAATGGCTAGGTCAAAATGAGATAAGTGGACATTCTCAAACATCCTTCTTCCAACGCTAGTTTCACATTTGGATTAGTTTAAACCAAACCCCTCGATTATTTACACAGCAAAAGGAGGTGGGTGGGACGTGAATTACCAGTGAGTTTCATGTGTGAAACCCATACTGGATGTTATTACTGGTCTTCTTGGAAGAAAAGTTGGATTTGCAATACTGTATAACATTTTTTTTTACCTTCTGTACAGAACTTGTACCAGTAATGGACAGTATCCTGGATAGTCTCTCAAAAACTGTAAGTATTCAAATGTACTCTTTAAATCTTCAGAATCAGATTGAACTAAAGTACTGAAAATGGCTCCACATGGAACCCCTCTATACCACCCTCTTTTTGTCTCTCTTTTTACTTGGTAAGAAGTTTTGATTCTCATTTTCCCGCTGACTTTTTCAGGAATTTGTGAGCGTGTGTGTTCGAGATCCTAGACTCCACAAAGATGACCGCTGGCACACTCATATCGACTACGAGATCTGTTTACATGCAAGTGTTTTTGGCCGAATATTGACCTTTGCTTTATTTTTATTTTGACAAGATAAGTGAACAAATTTTTTTCCTTCAGACCAACAGCATGTGTTTTCGAAAGAAGACTTCCTATGTGAGGCGGAGTTACAGTGATTTTGTTTGGCTGCGTCACTGTCTGGAGGGGAATGCTCTGACCATGTACGTTTAAACTCAAGAATCTTGTATAAGCTTGGCGTGGCTAGATGCACGTAAAAATATTTCGTCTTCTGCGCAGAGAATTGCCCAAGTTGCCACCCTGGATTCCCTTCTTTAGTTTGAAGAACAAAGAGCAAGTATCCAAAAGAATGAAGGGCCTGCAGGAGTTTCTAGAAAAGTTAGTAGTTTTATAAAATTACTTTCTTTTTATGTTGACTGAGATGTTTTAATGCAATTTTCTTTCTCCAGCGTTTTTCAGAATCCCTTATTGTTATCAGATAGTCGGCTCCATCTCTTCCTCCAGTCAGATCTCAGTATCAGAAGGATTGAAAGGTGTGCTCTTGGTAAGACCAGGTATACTGTGGCTGAAGCTATTCAACTGTCCAGAAGCGGCTACAGCAGTTCAGAGGACAAGAGTTCTTATGACTCGGACTGCGAGAGGTGAGATGTTTTTACAGTGGCTTACAAAAGTAATATGCTTTGAACTTTTTTTTTACATTCACATCAGTCACAAAGTTCAATGTAGAGTCATCGTTTGGATCTGTGGCGGACGAATGTAAAATATCACACAGTTGTTGAAATTGAATGTGGTTTTATTGAACAATCTGTATTTTTTTCTGCGCAAAATTCAGTCTTGAAGACAAATATATTTTAAATGTTAGAGTTGAATCTTGTGATGGTGCTCTGGTTTAAACATCAGCGCCCTCTCTGACCTTTCTACTGTCACTTGGTCTTCATGACGCCTGTTCAGTTTTCTATTGAATCTCTGAGGCCTTTACAGAACAGCCAGATTTATTTTAATTTGCAGGTTTACTATTTCCATCTGTTTGCACTGGCTTTTATTTAGCGGGGGAGAGAGGAGTTGTGTACACTTGGAAGTTCATTCTTTGTAGTTGTAACATGACTAAATCTAAAGGGTCAAATACAGCTAGTGCAATTTAGATGCTAATCTTGCTGTTTTTTTATTTGTTTGTTTGTTTTTTTTCATTGTCCAGCTCTGCATCTTCAGGTTTGGGATTGAGCATCGATACTATGGCTCGAGACAGTCCGGTCCCTTTTCATGATTCAAATGAAGGAGGATTCTCTAATTGAGGATTCTCCTTTTCATATACAGCACAGTATTAGTTTTAAAACCTGCATTACCTTCCCTCAGATTATAAATCTGTGTAACTGCCTGTTTGCGATAGTCTTTGAAGTCATGGTATGTTTGACCAGGAAAGTTGCTTGGACGATTTTAATCTACCTCATTGTACTCAAAGACCTTTGTCACTTAAATGGTATGTTTGTGAGGAGGAAGTTTGATATACATTATTTATACAACATGTAAGTTATGGAGAACTCTTTAAAAATGTCAAATGCATTTTATTATTGCTTCAGTGTTGCGCTGTATAGTAAGCAAGATTTGAATTGTTTTAATATTTCATCATATTTTATGATTGGATACAGGATAAATAAATTGTCTTTGAAGAATTGTTGATTTTTATTTTATTTATTTTACTTAGCAAAGTTTAGATTTGCTTTTCACAAGACTCCAGTGATGGTACATGTTTGCATTGTGCCAACAGTCCAGTAGAGGGAGTGTAGACAGCATCTTAAACTGAAACAGTTGGCTGTTCAGAAATGAGGGCCACATGCATTGCAGAACATTAACATCCTCTCACCCTCTGTGTAAGAATGTTTCTGCAGTTTTAGGAAAACTTGGTTACCTTATACCTAAATATGGGCTTGGAAGACACACTTAAAAGTATGCGTGCACATATTAAAGTTTGATTTTCAGATTTTCATCTCCGGTTATGTAGCCTTGACCCCAAGACGCGACTTTGATCAGCAGTTCTTGCATTTATTACTTTTACATCCTCCTGTGTGGCCATAAGATAAAAATTTATGTCCAGACCTCTGGACAGTGGTGAGAAATGGCTCTGTCAAATCTGATTTCTAGCCTAGCAATTACTTGAAGTTACCGAAACTCCACTGAGAAAGTAAAATGCATCTAAAAGGTTCAGTAATACTTGTGTCATTTGTGATGCATTAATGTGTCGAAGTTTTCCTGACATTAATGTTAGTGTGCAGTTGATGCTTCAATAAAATTTAGGACGTCTCGCACATTCACGTTTGTCAGCATTTGTCACGTTGACGTATGCCTGTCTAACTTCTGGCTGTTGAAAGGAGATGTTTGTCACAGTTCAGGCATTCTAGATGAGATCGGTCGAATTAGTCAAGACTACTTTTGAACTTCAAACTTTCCCAGGATGCAACAGCACTTGGCACCCTTTTTAAACTGGAGGAACCAATTGCTCATTACAGAAGACAGCAGCTGCCCCCACCAACCAACCACAGGACAGGACATGAGGATGCCCCCCACCCCCCATACCTCCCCACATTAAACCTGGCCCGTCCTGTCTCTGTTCTTCTTTCCTCTGGATCACACCATCTCCCTGTGCGCACAGGCCATAATGAAGCTGTCAACGACTTCACACGGCAGCCGCTGAGCTGTTTTTCACAACGCAAACACTATTGCGTACGTACGCGCAACGCTGACAGTTGTGAAAGCACACGAGCGAAAGCCGTGCATGAGTGAACATTTTCTCTCCTCTCCTCATCCTGTTGTCATTCCCCCCCCCCCCCCCCCCATCCCCTTCTAGTCCCACTGGTTTGTGTTTGGAGCTCTCAATCTGTTTGCTGTTAAGGCTGACCTTATCAGTGTACACCCCTTGACAAGCATACAGTTATGACACACACGGTTTGGTTCAGAGCGGGTCAATTTTTCTGCAAAAATGAAATGCAGCTGAACGCGTTTGCATCTGCTGTGTGTGTGTGTGTGTGTGTGTGTGTGCACATCTGCAGTTTTGAAGGAGGGGAGTATGAGAAGGGGGGTGGGGGGGGGGGGAACCAACCAGCATTTGGATATTGAGTATTCACGGTACATGTCTATTTCAGCTTGGTAATTTATAACTCAATTTCCAGTGTGCATTGATGCGCTTCATACCTCAAAAACACCAAACAAAGCCCAAACCCAATTGTATTTGAAAGCAATTAGGGTGTCCACTGGGTTGTGAACGGTCCACGTTGCGATGGCTCTGGGCCCGTGTGATATTTAATTGTTAATTTTCTATCACATTAGTCAACTTCAGTGCTTTTGGACAGGTGACCAAGAGTCTTTTACGTAACGTAATGCTTTTTAATGGGGGGTGGGGGGGATACTTTTGTGCGTAGGAGGGGAAAGGTGATGTATGCGCAGAGTTAAATGACACGACTGGTATATCATATTTACAGCTGCTTTACGGTCACAATCTTCTTAACGCTTTTCAATATACGTGGGTGACCGTCAATACTGGTTTAAGATTATGAGTGTAAATTATTAGCTCATTTAGTCTCTCACCTGATGCCACCACAGGGGAATGGATTCACCTCCTTGACCGTACAAAAGCCAACAATGGTAAAATCCATACCAGCAATTAGCCTGCGTAGCTCTCACCCTGGCCCTGCGCTCACTTCCACACCCATTTTTCTACTTCTCTCACTTTTCCCCTCTGTTCTCCTCATCATCTCCCTGTAGGCCACAAGTTAATTACCTGTACTCTTTTGTAGTTGGGAGGCTATTTTTTTATAATTTTTTTTATTTTTTTTGCTTTTTTTCTGCTGATGCTGCACACCCTGACTCCCTGTGCCTCAGATGTTGAACTGTTGAGAAAGTATGTAGGCCTCAGTCTAGAGCTTGTAGCTTTCTATGGGCTTTTTTTTTTTTTTTTTTTTGTATGGCCAAAGAAGCGATCCTCCATAATTTATCATAAACAATCTGAAGGATGAATCTCACACTCTAAAGGGAGTATCGTATTACCCAGCTGTTGTTCAGCTGGGGAAGTCATCATCATATTTAAACTTATACTTAAGTACAATAAAACAAAATTAGGTTTAGTGTCTGGATATTAGAATTTGAGAAAGACTGTAAAAAAACAAACAAACAAAAAAAAAACTACAATGTATTATTATCAATCTAAAATCTATTTTTTCCTCTTTAAAATCTTTTCTATTATCAGAAAAAAAAATTAAAGATCCTTAAACGGACTTCTGCTTTCATACAAAAACATATATTATCTAATGTTTTGTAACCTATAATAGTTTGGAAACATTAAATGTATTGCACTTACTAATGATCTAATTCAGCAAGCAACTTGCTGACCAGTGTATGATGACCACAGTATATAGAGATTTCTGTGATGAACTGGCAAAATTAAGAAACACTCAGAATCAGTCAGTCAATAAATCTTCATTCGAAAGAGCAGTTCTCACACACACACACACACACACACACACACACACACACACACACACACACACACACACACACACACACACACACAAGGTGAAAGGTACCTTGTGTCTGTAAAATCAGCACAAAAGAAAGTTTTTAATCCAAAAAAAGGAGCCACTTGTGTGTCTCCTCCCACCTCTGAAATCAAAATCCCATCTTATTTCTTAAAGACCCACCCAGCATTTTGTTTATTTATTGGTGTGACAGAATTTAGTTTTTTCTACTTAAGCATAAGTTTAAATCTGCTGATGACTTCCCCAGCTGAACAACAGCTGTGTAATAAGATGTTCCCTTTAGAGTGTGAGAATTACCGGTACATGTGCTGAACTCAATGTTCGGTTCCCAGAGATACACGATGGAATTAGTCCAAGGAATGTCAGCACTTTTATTGTGGTTCAGAGGCGATGTATTGAAGGTGGCCCATCAAGAGTTCAGTCTTCTCCCTAAGCTCCCAGCGAGCCTCTGTGGAGAGACTGACTGCTTCTTCCATACAAAAAAACATATTATCAAATGTTTTGGAACGGCCTTACCCTGAAAACCTAGTACAGTTTGAAAAAAATAAAATGTATTCCACTTAATACAACAGGAGAACCTTTCAGAAGGCCAACTATTTCTGCAGCAATCCACCAATCAGGCCTCTATAGGAAAGTGACAAGACGAAAGCCACTCCCTAATAAAAGACACATGGAAGCCAGAGTCCAGACTTGAATACAGGTGAACATCTCTGGAGAAATCTGAAAATGGCTGCATGGATGTCTCCCATCCAACCTGATGGGGCTTGAGAAGTACTGCAAAGAGTGGGCCAAGCTGCCTAGAGATTGGTGAGCAAAGCCTGTGACATCACATTCAAAAAGACTTGACGTTGTAAAAGCTGCCAAATGCGTATCAACACAGCACCAAGCAAAGGCTGTGAATACTTGTTTGTGATGTCTTGGTTTTCTATTTTGGATTAATGTGCAAAACAGAAACTTTTTTTTCTCCACATTGTCACAATGGCGAATAGTGTATTTGAGGAAAGAAATTAATTCAATCCAATTTGGAATAAGGCTGGAACATAGCAAAATGTGGAAAAAGTGAACTGCTGTAAATACCTTCCAGATGCACTTTATTGCTACCTGACAATGGAGGTCGTTTTACCTGTTTGTCTAAAACATATCGTTCAAGGTTTGCTACATTAGCAATGATCAATATTTACAGCTAAATCTAGTCATAATTTACCTTAAAACTTCCAATAAGATACTGAAATAAAGGAAAAGTAATGTGTTTCTCATATTTTGGACTTTCTAGTGTGCCACCTACCAGACTAAGGTTTTGTTTTGTCAAGTTCTAGAGGGCCTTGGAAAACAAAAAAACAAAAAAAAACAAAAAACTGTTTTGCAAGGTAAAGTTCAAATCAGGAGAAAGAAACGCGTGTGTGTGCACTGTGCAGTTATGTGTTGTTCTGGGGTCAAAAGTCAGCACATCTGTTGTCTTTTGGATAATTCCGTCTTAAGTGTAATTGCACAAGCTGTCATTTAAAGTCAATGGGTCTCCCTCCACAAACCCCGCCACCGCATGCCTAAAACATAGACATGCCAAGGTTTCGCACTCACTCCGCACATCACAGACCGTTTAACAGCTAAAATATGACCCGTGCACAGATAAATGTCAGCGGGCCATCTATCTGAGAGTGTTAAAAGTCGGCTAATGGAGATGACATATTAGCGGCCCAAATGACTGCCATAAAAAGAAGCGCCCTCCATACCTCGAGGCTGTGCCTGGCCACTGTGACGGCAGTCAGACACAGCAGCGGTCTGTTCGGAGTGGAGGGTGATCTCATATCTGGATCTTTTGATTCAATAAATTGTGTGGGGTTTGGCTGCGAGGCCCTGTGACTGGGAGATGGATGTGACATATTTACTTGAGGGCTCCCACTTTCACGTTGTATTACACATTTTCCATATAAAACTCTCGGCGTAATCCCAGTAACCTCTCACTTTTGACTCTCCACCCAGAAATTACTAGCCGGGCCGGCTTTACTGTTGCCGACTGAGTCAGTGGCAAGACTTGCTTTAAAATCAATATCCCCCTCTTCACCCTCGACTCGAAGATCCTCCACAGGTACGCGATTGCCCTCTGATACTTCGCCCCCCCCTCCCCCCACCACCCCTTCCATCTCTTTATTAATTACCCCTCTCCAGCCATGCGTGTCTTTCTCTCTCTGAGTGAATGGAGCAGTTGTAATTGCTTCTCTCTGGAGCAGTTAGAAGCGACACAAAGGAACCGTATAGAAAACCACATTTGCATTCGAGATGAGCCGAGATGGAGAGAAGGGGAGGGCGTGCTGCCCTCCTGGCCCACACCGAACGGCTCCTCTTACGCTCTACCTTCCCCTCCCCACCCCCCACCCCTTTTTTTCCCCCCTCTCCATCCCTTGCTCCTCTCATCTATTGTCTCCCTCCCTTCCCTTCCATCTTATCAACTCCCACCACCACCTCCCCCGGCCTCCTCCCTTGCGCAGCATGCCTCCCCTTGCATTGTCTTTCCAGAGAGTTCCAAGGTCAACGGGAGCTTGCTCATCAGAGCAGGGTTTTGTCGGGCTCAGTGTTGGTACGGGTGAGCTAATTTCTGTAAAAGTGTGTGTGCATGATTCTCCTGGTGTGTACATGTGTTTGTCTATATCCCGAGGCCTGCAGGAGTGTGCCTCTGCGTGAAAAAAAAAAAAAAAAAACAGAAAGAAAGAAAGAAGGAAAATTGTGTGGCTGTATTTCTAATGGCTGTTAAAGAAGACATAGGGGCAAGGGTGGCTGTAATTAATAACTCAAAACCTCAGAATTGCACTTTTTTACAACCGCCAATATCTCACAACCTCTCAGCCCTCCGACATAACTCTCACTCACTACCGTGGAGAACATACACACACACACACACACACACACAGACACACACACGCACACACGCACACACAAGACGTAAACAAACACACAACTCCGGAGGGCTCTTCTTTTCCAGCTTGATAAGCATTTCTTGTTTGTTTCAGCGTTTTGATCAATACAGCTAAAAACGCCAAAGCTAGCATAATTAGGCCTGAGATGGCTCCCGCCGTGACTGAATGGCCTCCACCTGGGGAGGCGCTCACCATTATCATCATCGCCCCGTGGATGCGCGCGCGCATGTGCGCTCATTCCCCACGCTCAGTGTGATCTAATAGAATTGACAAAGTGCGCATCAGGACGAAGATTAAAGTAGAACTCGGAGCCATAGGTTAATTTTAGCAGGTGATGGAGTTCCCCCATCCGCGGCGCTCTCCCTCACCTCCATCTTCGTTCACCATAATCATTTGGAACAACTTTAACGATGCATCTCTGCCAGTGTGTGGCTCATTTCAATATGTTGTAGGCCACCTCAATCATTTTTTATTGGTTTATTTACTCAGAACGATACATGGATGGGGGCCAGAGTGATCATAAATTGCCCACAATTGCCATTATGCTCAAAGAAGTGGCTCTCCTTTTGTGCTACGATCCAGGGTTAAGATCTTTGTAAAATCCATCTTAGACAGTAAAGAAAGCTTTTAGGTACTTGGTGAAGGCTCACTCTAAGACTGATGTTCCATTTTTGATCTTCATCCCCTCAATAAATCTATCGGGGGTAACGATGTCCCTTTTATTAGTTTTTTTTTTTTTTTTTTTTTTTTTTTTTTCCTTGTTGCTTATCCACATTAAACCAAGATGTAATGAAGTAGCGCAAGGTTCCATGTGACATTCCAGTTATTATGTATACTTTAGCTCCCTGTTAAAGGATTTGTAATCCTTGAACTTTTTCATATTTTGCTATATTGAAGCTTTCAGGGTTTTTTTTTTTGTGTGGAATTGTAGGAGACAGATTAGCACAAAGTAACTCATATTTACCTTAAGAAAACGTGTAGCTAACAACCTGTGTGTAATTTAACTTCAATATAAATACGAAACTTCTGAGTAGATCTAGGAAGTTTTGTGAGAGAGCATTAGTGAACAATCATGGAGACAGAAAAATGAAGCAGACAGGTCAGAGGATGAAGTTGTGACGCTGAAAGCAAGTTTGGGTTATAAAATATAAAACAATATCGCAGACTCTTCACTGAACACTGTTCCCTCTATCATACAGAGTGAAAGAGTGTTTGCAGTACAACAACAAACCTCCCAAGACATGGATGCCCACCTAAACAGATAGGCCTGGCAGAGATCAGGTAGGAGAATCTGTTGTCAGGGCAACTACTACTTGAGCACTCAACAAATTTGGTCCCTGTGAAAAGAACAAAAATGGCGTCATTATGAAGAGAAAACTATATAAAGATAACATTCAGTTTAAAGTTTAAAAGTGCTCCAAACTGAGTTTTTTTTTTTAGCCTGTATGCAATATGACATGTATAACAGGAAAATAACACCATCCATCACCCTGAACACACCACCCCTACAGCTAAACATAGAGGCAACGGTATCATGCTGTGGAAGGGATTTTATTCAGCATAGATTGTCAGAATCGACGGAAAAATGGATGAAAAATAAAACGCTTAGAGGTGGCAAAGGAGTTAAGTCTGATGCAGAGGTTCACCATCCAGCAGCGGACATACAGACCCATTCAATAATATAGAACATTATTGAAAAAACAATTTATTTAGGAACATTATCACTAAATAAAACACATTATGTACATTAATTACACACAGATGGATGTTTTGAATCCATTGACTGCCATGATTTTGTGCCAGCACTTAATGAAAACACAACATATAAAATGAGAATATTACATCAGACCAATAAAAGAACAATTTTTAAAAAACAGAAATGTGGGTTTAATGAAAAGTATGTTTAATACCCGCTTCACAGCGTTATTTTCAAAAGGTACTTTTAATCTGCCTAATGAGACTCATCAGGATGCAGCTCCTAATTTAGTGATATTACAACAGACCAATAAAAGAACAATTTTTAAAAACATAAATGTAGGTTTAATGAAAAGCGTGTTTATTGAAAATAATGTTTAATAGCTGCTCAGCTGATGTTATTTTCAAAAGGTACTTTTATTCTGACAAATGAGACTCATCGGGATGTAGCTTGTAATTTAATGAATATGCCTCTACAGCTAGAGTCTGTTCAAGGCACATCAGAATGGCCCAGTCAAAGTCCAGACCAAGATCCTATCGAGTCTCTGTGCTGCGAGGCTCGACAGATACGATGTATCCAGATTTTCCAGAGAACGAATGGGCAGCATTATCTGAAAAACAGGTACACACTCGCCCCGAAAAACTTGTAACTATAATTGCAGAGAATGCTGGTTCCCTAAAGTATTGACTTGGGCAAAGGGTGCTTGGTGTGGGGGCCTCAATACAAATGCATACTCTATTTGCATTTGTAGAATTTTCTAATTTTTATCAGGAAATCACATGAAATTCTGATAGGGCGCACCGTCTACATGAAAACATGTGACAAAGTCGAAGTGGTATGAATATTTTCTCGAGGCGCTACATTTCTTTCAGTCTTTCGGTTTGTAAAACCGATGAAAGAATGATGGGACGGACGACAGAAGCGGGGCTACAGTTTTAGTCTGGCTCTCCCTCTCCCTTTAAAGACCAAACACAGAAAGGAGACGTCTCAATTCTGATCACAGCCAACAAAGAGCTTAACATGATATGTGGCTGAGAGGGGATGTGCGTTAGGAGGATTGTACAGGTGTCCGTGGGGGGGAAGAGAGAGAGAGAGAGAGAGAGAGAGAGAGAGAGAGAGAGAGAGGGAGATCGAAACCAATGCTGTTGGAGTGGAGGGAAGGGAAGAGGGGCTCCACATTGTGCAAGTGTCCACAAGCAGTTTGTGTGTCCGTGTGTGTGCACGAAGCAGTGTGGGAGGAGGATTTAGACCCATCATAAAGGAATTCTCCCCCCTCCCCTCCCTCCAGCCCGTAGCTCATCCCGACACTTTTATGCCTTTTTATTTTCAGGCCCATTGCAGCCAAGCCCGGAGATGTGATTTATACTGGCTGGCAGCATGGGCACTGCAGCAAGAAAGACAGATGGAAGGAGGGAGGAGAGGAGGAAGAGGAGGTAGCGGTGGTGGTGGTGGGGAAGGGTGTGGAAGAGAAGAGGGTTATAGGGAGCTGCTGAGGGAAAGAGGGGATGGAGGGGGTGTATCGGTGTGTGCGTGAGGGGTGGTTTGTTATTAAAAAAGAGATATGAGGAGGATGGGGAAAAGAAAAAGAAGACAGAGAGGGGGGGAAAGAGGAGCAGAAAGTAGGAAAAGACGAGGGGAAGCTCTCCTCACATCTCCCTCACCTCCTGTCACATCCTAACCTCTACATTTCTCTCCCTCTAATGAGTTATTGGCCCTGTCGGACTCAGGAAGAGAAGCCCCATCTCTCCACCACACTGGCGCCCTGACAGCGATAATCCCCTCCATTCCCCCTCTATCCTATTCTTCAACTACCTGCCCCCCACCCCGCACACACACACACACACACACACACACACACACTCACTCTACCTCAGGAACCAGGACACACCTCCTCCCCCCCACTTCACTCGTTTCTGCTTAAGGTGTGTGAAATATTCATGACACTCCTATTGATTGGGATGGGAAATATTGGGAGGAGGCAAAAAAAAAAAAGAAAAAAAAGGGGGGTAGAGGGTTCGGGGGAGATCATTTGACAGGCTCAGGTCTGAGGCATCGAACGAGACGAGGAGGCCGCCACCCACAAAGAGACAGCTCACTTACAGGGAACATGGGCCGAGTCGAGACGGGGAGGAGGAAGAGAGACAGGTAGACAGAGGTGGCAGGGTTGTGAAATGGGGGCAGGAGAGAGACGAGGAGGTGGGGTTGGGGTGCCTTGATGCCACATACAGGTGAACGGTTCGCGTGTAGGGGTTTGTGTGGCTGTGTGTGTGTGTGTGTGTGCGTGCGGGTGAGTGAGACACCTGCCTCCCTGGCTGTGTGGCAGTTGTACAGTCTGTACGCTGTAACATCTCTCTCTGTCACCCAGCCGCCTGAGAGGAGATGAGCTGCCATGCCGACTGTCGTTCATCCATCACAAAAGACAGCACACACACACACACACACACACACACACACTTTCACAGGTTCACGTAAACACACGGTCGCATTCTTTCTGGAAAACAGAGCCACTTACTTTGCCCCCATCTACATTTCCACTTAGGCAAAACATCTTTGTGGTCTCTGCAGATACATTTTTCTCCCTTAATGACTCATTTGCCTCGATTCATGCCCTTAATAGGCAAAAGAGGCTTTTAGCAGGGGCGCTGTCACAAATTAAACCAAGCCACTCTGGGGCACAATATCTGAATACAAAACGAAAAGGCCAGCCCAAAATGACCATTTTATAGTTTAAGCTAGAAGTTTACATCCAATATACAAAAAAATACATGACTTTTTCTTTCTAAGTTAAATCAAACTTAACTTTTCTTGTTTTAGACAGAATTACCAGAATGATTTTCGTTTGGTAGATACCAGAACAATGGGAGAATTTTAACTTTTTCTTTATTTTTAAGCTCAAAAGTTCACATCTATTCCCTACCATCTTATGTTGGGTCATGCACTTTCATCATTGTTCAACGAGCTCCTCACAGCAGTTTGCTGCAATTTTGACCAATTTCTCCACGTAAAACTGCGTCGACTTTGTCAGATTTGTTGTTCACTTTACACACAGCTTTTCAGATCTGCCTACAAATTTTCTCCATGCCACGGCTTTGTGATGGCCTCAGCAACATTTCTTGTCATTTAAACAATGTAGACCAATGTAGAAGACCCACTTGTGTTTTAAGGTATAACTTCCAGGCAGATGTCTTGAGATGCCGCTTTAACATTTCAACAAAAGTTTCTTTCTTTGTGATGCCATCTGCCCCAGCCCCTTCGCCCGTAAAACATCTAATCAACACGATAAATCACATCTAGTCCGTTTCGAATTTGCCCCAAACTATACGTCAGACCTGTCCAACTTGAGGCATCCTGCATGAAATCAGAACAAAACCAAAATGTTATCTGAAGCACTTTTCCACATTGCCATAATCTGCTCCCTCAACGAGGGTCAGTTGTAACATCAGTGGAGGTTAATTATAACAATAATAAAAAGCGCTCATTTTCTAATTAAATGCTAATTACTTTTGTCATCAACTTTAATGGGGTCATTTGTAATGTCTCAACAACAAAAGCAGGCGTGCTGCATGCCTCCGTGAGCTTTGGAAAAACAGAGCTCACGTGACAGCCGTGTTTGTGTGTATTTAGCCACAGCGCAAATAAAAACAGCATGACTCAAATTAGAATTGCGGGTAACTGGTGTATCCCTTTATCGCGGTGGCAGGGGAAACGACGATTCATCTAAATGGGCTCTCTGCACAAACACGGCAGCCTATAGCAAACATTTACGGGAGAGTTTCTTAATTAAGAAATATCCCTGCCTTCTAGAGCAGCTTCCTAAATTTGCTTTAAAGAGCAACTGATTTACTAAAAAAAAAAAAACAAACAAACAAACAAAAAAAAAACAGATTAACTATATTCTGCTTATTTAGGGTTCCTGAGAGATAAACTTTCGCAACAGCCTGGAGTGTTTCACAGCCTTTAACAGGTTTCGCTCCAGGACCACCTTTCTTTACCTCCCTCTGTTCCCCCTGTCAGGTGTAGGTTTCCAGCGCCCATGTGCATCTTGAAGAAAAGCACCACCATGTGTCATTCCTTATTCCTTTACCCCCTCCGAAGATCCCCCATCCACCACCACCGTTGAGCTGGATGAGACAGCTTGGGAGGGAGGGAAGGAAGGAAGGAGACCCAAAGATCCAGCTTTCAGCACGGCTCACTTTGTGCTGCCTGAAATCTACAAACAACTTTTACACGAGAAAATAAATACTGGCAAATAAACCTGTCGGTACTTCCCTGCGCTGCCTCAATTTATTAATGGTATATTACCATAGCCCATAGCATTGAAAAATATCATTGATAATATCCGAGCTGCACAGAGGTTACGGTGCATGTCTTGAAACTGAACTACATTAACGTCGACAACTAACAACCCGAAATTATGAGCAAAACATAAAGAGCTAATAAAGGTTTGGAGACGGCGTCTCTTTTTAACTCGCCCAAGCTATCATGAGCTTCCTCAAATAAATTGGTTTTCCAAATAACATTAAGTTAATCAATTAATGATCTTTTCAGCTGCGTTTTTTTCAGTTTTTCACTTCTTTAATACCTGTGTGTCTTCTGTGCAGTAGCCATTGCAGCCATAGCATGTAATATAATTTGGTGAACAAATCAGTCTAAGTTTTTATGCTACTCTTCACGCTTCCTTTAAAAAATGAGACATTCCAGGTGTAAAACACCGTCTTCCTCCTTCATGCATTAGCTTGGCACTTTGTTTCTTTGTGGATGTCTTTAACAGTTTATTTTGTTCCTATGGTGACAGTAGGAATCTTCTTTCCACCTCCTGTTACTGTCAAGTCATGGAAACTCAGGACTTGTTTGTGTGCCTACCTTCTTTTGTTTGCTCTTGTAAACGGACTGCTGACGGTTTTTCCTGTTTCCCCCCCTGGCTTTAATTTTTGGAACTTTTCTTACCTGTTTTTCTTATATCTCCATCCGTTTCCTTGACAGTTCACATCAGCAACAGGACACTCAGTGAATTTATTTATTTATTTTTTATTTATGACATTTTTGTTTGTTTGTGGTAAAACCCATATAAAGTCAGTGTATTTCATCCCATAACTTGTTCAGACATTTACTGTTCAGATGTGTTTCTCTCCTAGATTACTAAACAGATATAGCTTATGTAGGTAGAAAGCAAACACCAGGTTCTCCCACTTTTTCTTCCTGATAAATTGAGATTTCCTTTCCACCATCATCACATGCATTCTCAGTATGAGCAATCACTGTGAAATTAATGACTTAATGCAGTCAAATGTGGTCTGTTCCAACATACGTGTTCACAAAGAGATGTTGCTTAAAGTCGGGGTATTGACTGGGCTTCCTCAGAAAGAAAAACGTTTTATAACTTGGATTGAATTTGACCATAGGCAACTGATTTTAAAAGAGTTTATATCAGGGAAAATAATTGACTTTAGATCTGTGTATTTTGACTGGATCTGTTTGTTTCTTTTCTTGAGATGACACTTGTTGCAAATTGGTGCTATATAACTAAACTGAATAGAGTCAGAATTGAAATTATAAAGTATTTACAAGCTTCTTTTGTGTGGTAATAAGAATAATGATGAAGTGCAACATTTTTAATGAAAAGGAATATATACCACTTGATTGGATGGTAGATGCCATTTCCCGTCAAGAACATGGATGCACGAAATAGAAAATTTAAAGTTTGCTTTCATGAACTTCAGGCAAAACTTCAGCAATTTAATTAACAAACATCACCAACTTTTGTCTTTACTTGAATTAGCTGCAGAAGACACAAGCCTTCAAATCAGGGTCTTGAAGTCTTATTCTCTGCACCACGAAAACTGGCAGCCTCCTAAGGTTAAATGCACTTATTAAACTTAACTTGTTAAAATACAGATTTTACACAGAACATACATTTCTGAGTTGGAGAAAAATCCTACTACTTGGGCTTGTAGACTTTGGTTTATTCTGATTTGATTTTAACCTCATAGGTTTAAAAAAAAAAAAAAACTGGCCAGAATTGGGAATTGGTATCAGCAAAAGTCAATAAAACCTAGAGACACAACATCTTCATCGATGCATCTCTAATTTTAATCATAAACATGCCCTTAAACTGCATAATCATCTTTTGTTTACAACCCATTACATGCATTGAGTTTTATTCTGTCAAGACTAAATTGGCCCCGATTTGGAATATTTGTGCTTGTCTAACAGCCCTCCGCTCCCATCGTGCACCGGCGTTTGTTTGAACGAACAAACACGTGCTGCGTTGTTTCTCCAGCCACTCATCGTCGTAGTTCCTAAAAGCCCTTACACTGCCACGATGAATTTGATAAATCCCCTTATCGCCCCGGGAGACAATTAAAGCGCATGTGACAGGGGTCCCTATCTCCGCTCTCCTCCTGTAGCGCTTCATTTAGAAGCCATTTGTCTCCGCTATGGATTTCCTATTTTTAATGGCGTGCGTATGCAGGCATCGGGGCCGTGCTGAATAATAGATGTCTTTCGCTTCCTATCGCTCCCTTTCATCCCCTCAACCTCCCTGTCTCTCCTTCTCCTCGTTCGTTTCTTCGTAGCAAGGGGCCCCGGGGGGAAGAGTCGGTGCCACTCTGGCAACCCAAGTTTGCGTTGCCTCTCGTGCTCTCCGGAATCTGGCAGGAGGCTATTTAATAACGCAGACAGGGCTTTTGGTGTACGCCAGCAGCAGACAGTAAACTGATATCAACGGGCACACGTTAACCCTCAGCAGCCGCCCCCTCCCCCTCTTCCTCCCCGGTAGGAGACGTTTATCACAGAGAGCTGGGCCGCGGCGCGCTGAGGTGATATATCGCCCTGGCCGAGCGCGAATGAATAGACTAGTAATTATCCCGTTAAAAGGGTGGCCAGACAAAGAGGGAGCCTCGCTATAATTTAAATTGTTTTGTTTCCCCCTGCAGTCGAAGCCCGGCTCCCTGACTGACACGGCGGAATGGAAAAAGTGAGCCTATTTATAGCCTGAGACGCACAGCTAATTGTAGAATTTAATAAGGTTTCTGGAAGAGTGGATTGTGTAAAAGCCCAAAGGCTCGCGCCTTCGTGCTGCTCTGCCCTCCTATCTCCTTCACATCTTCTTTCAGCACTCCAGCTTTGCTCTCATATTTCTCCACCTTGTCCTGTCCTCCCATCTTACCTTCTTTTGTTCCACCTTCTCTTCTTCTTCTTCTTCTCCTCCTTTTTTTGCATCCTCCTGACCTCCACGTCAATTGTTCTCTCCCTCCCTCCCCCGGTTAGCTTCTATCACGTGAAATCTACCTTAGACTAATACTCCTCTCAGTCCGACTGCGTGCCGCTGATTGTGTGATTCTCGACATGTCACAGTGGTTTAAGGTGTGCAAGAACCGTTGTGTGTGTGTGTGTGTGTGTATGTGTGTGTGTGTGTACGTGCATGATTACAACCTACGATACGTCCAAGTTGCATGTGCTTGTGTGTGTGTGAGTGTGTGTGTGTGTTCACGTCTGGTCTCGTCTGGTGAGTGTAAGACAGGGGTAATTGAGCTCAGAGGGTTTTCTGTCTTTGGTGGCAGAGGGGAAATTGGAATCTTCAGAATCCATTAGAGAGGCCCTCTCACAGTAGGTGTGTACGTGTTTTGTGTGTCTGTTGCGTCTTTGTGTATGCCGCACGTCGGCGCGTTTAGTGACAAAGAGACGCGGATGAAAAGCGGCAAGCATATTGAGGGATAACAGAAGAAGTGGAACAATGCCGGTTGACGGAAAAAATATATATGAAATTCAAAGTCGCAAATTATCTGGAAATGTCTTGCTTCCTTGCCCTATATTGTGTGTGTGTGTGTGTGTGTGTGTGTGTGTGTGTGTGTGTGTGTGTGTGTGCGTGTGTGTTGAGTCCCAAGTGTGCATGCACAGGGTCTCTGCTTCTAACTGACTGAGTATCTTTATACACTGCAGGAGAAATGGGGAGGGGGGAAAAAAAAAGAAAGAAAAGGAAAGTAGGTGCAGAAAGAGAGAGGGGCAGGGAAGAACAGCAGGTAGCCAACAGCAGATGGTCTCTCGCTTCCTCCCTACAGAGCTATCACTCTCCTTCTCCTTCTCTCTGCTCTTCTGGCTTGTGCCGTTTCCTGCATCACATGTCGTATAATGTATCATTTCACCTCGGCGTCCTTGGTCACGCAGAGTATTTACTGTCTTGCGCTTACCACATTGCTAAACAGCCTTCTGTCGCTAAGGTTTATGGTTAATTGGTACAGGAATGGTGTCCTAGGATAATAAACAAAAGCCTGCATTTCTACTCAATATACTATCCGATTAAAATAAATAAAGAGAATTTTGCCTACAGAACCTGCTCTTACTTTTCCTACGGCACCATGGATCGTTGATGTACCGGAAAAAAAAGTTCTAGTAGGTCAAGTGCTCTGATGACTGTAATGCTGTAATGATTTCACTGCTGTGTATTTTTATTTTTTTTTTAAGTATGGAGCTCCATTTAAAATAAGAATTTTATTGGGGTTTTGTACCTGTAATGAAACTGTGTTCTCATTACGTTGAACAAGCTATTTAAATGCAAAGAGTCCCTGCTTGGTTGTGCTGCGCTGTCACGCAGTTATTGTACAGTAGTTCTCACACGGTGGGGCATGCAGGACTCATTTTTACGCTTTCATTGCTGCGACTCTGACAGTTCTTTTGCACCGATCGGACATAACATTACGATCACTCGCTCGACAGTGCATTTGTTTGCCTTTTGCAGCTAAAAGAAAATTCCCTGACTCATCAAGATGTAGATTCCACTCCAGCAGAACCAAATGTTCTCAAATTAAGAGAAGCTTCCCCTTTAGTTGGCAAACAGTTGGATGCGTGAAGTTGTCAAAAAAAAAAAATAATAATAATTAATAAATCTTGGTATACTGAAGCATTGAGAGTTCCTTTCAGTGGAATTAAGAGACTAAGTCTAAATCCTTGACAAACAGTTTCACAACATAAACCCAGTTGGAAGAAATTTTATGACTACAGTTTCACTGAGCTCCTCAAAGTGACCCATTCTTTCACAAATATTTATAGCAGAAGTGTGCATGTAGCATTGAAAGTGACTGAAACGACTTACTTTGATGATACGAATTGGTGAGTAACTACTTTTGGCAATTAAGTCTCGCAGCTATCCTTTGACTTATGGAGGTCAACACACATTTTACCTTACTTTAAGTGGCATGTTCTCTTCTATTTACAAATTTAAAACTGTGGGCCACTGAAATGACCCTTTGTGTCATATTTTATTTATACCACAGGAATAATTCATTAGTAATTCCTAACAGGAAGTTATGAATTACTGATGAAAAGTTCCTAGACACTGATTAATTAAAAAAGAAACTGTAAATTTGTGGTATTTGCAGGGTTACGGACCACAATAGTTGAAGGCTATGAATATTCGACATCTCCTCTAAAATCATGTTTATCTCCCTGTTCAAACAGTTCAGACACAAAATATACCTTAAATGCACAGCGGAAACCGTCTTAGCACTACTGCAGAAGCTAACATCAGTCTTTCTTACCTCCGCTTTTGAGTGTACAACCAGTAAGCACCAAGGGAAATAAATGGCGCTCCTGGATTGGCTGCTTTTCCAATTGCCAGTCAGTGGTGTGTCAGGTAGCGTTGCGCTGAAGTATTTCAGCTTACCAATCTGAATTGTCTTTGAAATATTCAAGATAAGCTCTGGAGAAAAATCTGCAGAATTACATTCCAAAAAAAAAAAAAATTCAGCAAATATGTGAATCCGTAAATACGGAACTGGGAGAAGTTGGAGGGCCACTGTATAAATAACAAAAGCGTCCAATCAGACATAGTTAGCGATGCTGATAAGTGAGGCACCAGTGATATTTTTTGCCCTTTTGCCTCACAGGAAGCATCTGGTTAAGCTCATTTTTTAAGTTGGGTTAAATTAGGTTCCATCCCTGTACTGGAGCTTTTTATAACGGTCGTCTTTATGGAATGCTTTCCACAAATCTCTGCCATTTTTGCATCATTCTAATAAAATCATCATTATTGTTTGTTTGTTTTTTCAATGTCAGTAAACCGTCTTTAGATCCGGTCCTTTAAACAACATCAGACATTGTTTTAAATATGAAAATATTGTCTATGAAGCAGATTTTTATGTTTTCTTTTTCAGTAAATTGAACAAATGACACGACTGCATTGGCACTTATTCACATCGATCACCGTGTGTTTGATTTTTACAGGATTTCCAAAGCAAACTGATGAAAAGTGAACAACATGTAAAGCGCTACTTTCTTGTCAATTAAAGTGATAAGTGTGGTGTTTTCTTTCAGAGCACGCCGTGTTGTTGTTGAGGGAAGCCGCCTCGGATCGATACAGTCACACTGTTAGCACTTTGGTCGTGCCTTTCCTTAATGGGGGGTGTGTAGTGTGCATCTGTGTGTCTGTGTGTTGTTAGGTCCGTCATGTCCGTAAAGTCATGCTCATGCTGATAAGGGCGCTTGGGCTGATATGAAAGTGTGTTGCGCAGCAGGGATGTGTGCACTGCTCTGTACTTGGGTGTGTGTATGAATGCATGCAGTTGGTGTGTGCGCGTGTTTGTTTTTGTGTGTGCGCGAGGTAATGATTAGCCTTCTCTTAATGGGAAAATAACGTCAGAGCCACTGGGACGTTTAATCCATCTGAGCTGATTCTGTTTCCATCACAGCTATTGATCAACTCCAGTGACAAATCAACAGGGGGGGGTGGTACTAGTGTGTGTTTCTGTATGTGTGCAGAGAGCATCTTACACAGCGTTTTACTATGTCACAACTTGAACTCCTAATGCAACAGTAGACTCTGGTATTGTACTTTCCTGTTTTTTTTTTGTTCCCCTTTTTGTTCTCTCCTTTATTTGTTTTTTTTTTTGTGTCCTTGTTTTGTCTGGTCTTTGGAGCCAACCTGCTACCATCCTTCCATTCTGCACCCTCCTCCCTATCCTCTATCTCTCAAGTCTTTAAGTGGTATTGGCTTTAAAGGGGCAGCAAATCAGTTGCTGATTAATACGGAATTTTGGTGGCCATTTGTCTGCACCGCTGCCCCTGTCTGTGTCAAACCGCCCCCCTGCCCCACTCCTTTCTCTGCTTCTCTTGCTCTACCCCTCCTCTTGTTCTCCTTCCCAAGGCGGTGATGAATGACCAGCCGATTGCCCAGGGATTAGAGTCGTCACGGTTACCTGTGCCTTGACAAAGTGGTCCTGATTGGTGACCAAGGAACTCCATGGAGGGAGGGGGGGGGGTCATATCTCAGAATGGACTAGCGTGGGGTTATTGGTGTGTGTTTAGTTTCATTTGAACTTATGTGTGGTCTGTATGTATCAGGAAGGGTTAGGACACGCACTTTATCAGATTTGCTGCTGTGATTGGGTTGCAGGCCTCTGTTGCACTTGTGTGTTTGCGTCTTGAAAGGGGCAAGGGTGAGCTCCCGCTCCCTCGGACGTTGATACTGTGCGACAGAGATTGGCGAGGTCCCGACAGCAATGTGACCACGCTGACACCGGAGAACCCGCTAAACAGGTGCTGGTGGACACTGATGAATCGGCGGTCGGAGGAATCGAACACGGGCCTAATCAGTGCATGGATCTCTCTGCAGCAACATTTTTCAGTTTTGTCTTGCCTTATCGGGTGAAGGCCATCAGGAACGTCAGATCCCATTTCTCCCACCCCTCTGTCACTCACACTTGTTAGAGATTAGGTACTTTACAGAGTTATCAGAGGAAGACTTTGAATTCTGAGATAGTCTTCCTTGTACTTACAGGTCCAACTCTGCACGACCAGTACTTTTCTCAAATAAATTGCTGACGTTCAGGGGTGCGCTGATATCATATACAGAGTAAAATCATATTTTCATTCACATTCTCATTTATTAACTGTATTAAAGTACTTTCCAGAAGCCTAGTTCCTTGCGAATGAAAGGGAAATGGTAAATGGTGTGCATTTGTATAGCACTTTATCAAATCCAAGGACTCCAAAGTGCTTTACACTACAATCAGTCATTCACCCATTCATTCACACATTAGCAGCCGCATGGTGGTAAGCTACACCGTAGCCATTGCTGTCCTGAGGCAGACAGAGAGAAGAGAGGCTGTCGTTCGATTGGCTCCACTGGCCCTCTGACCACCACCAGCAGACAAGGAGAGTGAAGTGTCTCGCAACATGACAGAGACAGACAGAGTGGGAGATTGAACTGGAAACACCAAACAGTTACAGGACAAACCTCTAGCCCCTGAGTCTAGAGGGGCTAGAGGAATCTGGTAAAGATGATGAGAGGCATGTTTTAATGGAAATTCATTATTTAGTGCACTAACAGAGTAGTTAGTTAAAATAACTAACTATTGCAAACTCTCTGTGACTCGATATTTAACACTTTTAATGCAATTATATTGTGAAACTGCCTTTTTGTGAATGGGACAGCATTTAGTTTCCTATAACATCCCTCAAGGTTGGAGCCAACAGATGGTTATTTGACCATTCCTTTTCACATATCGTCTCTATATCGTCTAGAGTCCTTGGTCCTCTCTTACACTATCCTCTATTTAAGTCACACAATAGAATTTATCTAAATAGCACTTTCCTAGTCATAGCTTAACTTTAAGTTCAGAGAATGGACTCTTATCTCAATATAATGTTAAGAAAGTTAGCAGGATGGCCTGTGTTAAAGTGACCTGATGTGAAGAAGAAATTCCTTATTTTAAAACGTTCTTATAAGCTCCTGTAGAGGGTGAACGACCCTGAAGATGACTCAACTCCTTGTGTGGTTTCAGGATTTCCTGAGATAGATGAGAGGGACTTTCTTGGGTTGGGGGATTCTTTGAGGAGGGGGAGAAGATCTCTTCTCTCCCTTCAGGGTACGGGGGGGGGGGGGGGGAGGAATGGGGGGAAGGGTGAGGAAA
>NW_015112757.1:453970-508369 GCF_001443285.1 Poecilia latipinna | reverse complement strand
AGGGGGGGGGGGGAGTAGTGCGTTGCAGATTTCGGGGTGCGGGGGGGGGGGGGAGATGAAGAATGGAGAGATGGAGATGCAAAAAGGATGTATAGTTTGGATGGAAGATGATTATATCAGGGCAGTAAAGGTTGAAGAAGAGCCTTGACTAATTATAGTCATCTATTACAGACACAATTAAAATCCAGCTAATTTACTGCAGCTCGACGCTCACACACCCAGCTGATTTATATTAGAGTTCAATGACACCCAGAGGACAGAATCACTCTCTCTCTCTCACACACACGCACTTGTAGGAATTAAAAATGCATACTTCATTTTTCTTTTATTCTATTAACATTATCCAGACGCTGAATGGCACAAAATCCAAAGACCAACTTTAAAAATAAACAGTTTAAAGCAGTCATTCTCACCTGCCCTGGTTTGACTATAGCTCATCGATGTCCCCACATATTTTTGTGAACATAAACAAAGTTTTGCAGTTTACTTTTTTAATTATGTTCAGTTTGACAGTAAACTATTTTAAGCTGGAAAGTTTGCAAAAGCTACTTCCAATAAAAATGCCAGTCTGCTGCATGCAAACAGGAGCAATAACAGCCAAGATTACGTGGTTCAATATTGTCCATGCTAAGAGGGAAGAACTGTTATCTTCTATAGTAAACAACTAACTACATGTAAATTAACGCTGATGTAACCTGAGCTGGTCCTGCTCCATGTCATTGCCTCTGTAATGAAGAGATAATACTAAACGCATTTATAATAATAATAATAATTATTATTATGCCCTGGGACAGAAACTGTAACTAACTGGTCCCTTGGACCAATCTCATTTTTACCCTCACCGTTTTACTTTAACAGTGGATGGAAACTTAACCTGTTGCACTTTTAGCTTTGGCCATATTGAGGTAGGGTCATAGTTTTCATCATGTTAGATCAGAGCCAGAAAAGTAATGCGTTTCCGGAGCCGTAAGTGACTCTTTGGCTCTGTGGCTTACTTAATATCTTAAGGCTTAAACATGCTTCAATAGTAGAGTGACTGAGTTCAACCTCAGAGACAGAGTGAGGAGTTGAATGGCTGCTCTTCCTCATCAAATGAAGCAGTTTTGGGACCTGATCGAACGAAAATCTTATAACAAGAAAGTTTCATGGATTATTATTTTTTTTTAGCTACAGTAATGTGTGGCACATTATATCATATTTTGATTTACATTGAGACTTTGGACAGTCGCATCTTCTGTGCCATGGGTTTCATCCATATTACGATTTCCAGTCTCCGTTCTGCACAGCAGGTCTTCAAACTATGAAAAGCATAATTTTAAATGATTTTTCATTTCACAGCTTTATTTTATATTTTTTTTATAGATCTTAACATAAGAAAAACCTACAGTTGTGTGCCGGAAAAAAAAGTCGAGTAAAGGCAAAAAGAGAGGATGAGGGAGAGATGGGGGGGAGAAAGTGAGAGAGCAATTTGTCAGCAATATTCTTGATTGTTCAATCGCTTGTCAAGGTGTTAGGTTGCTGCAGCAACGTGGCTCCACCTCCATTTGGGATGGGCCATGACCGCCTTCATCTGTTCCGCCCCTTTAATTTATCAATTGAGCCAAAACTCTGGACAGGAGACCCTCCCACTCTAGCTGAGTCCACCAATGGGAAGCTCTCCCTCTCTCTTATGCTTTCCCCTCCACCTCTCTCTCTCTCTGTTAGCAGCCCTCAGGTGATGCAGCACTTTAAGGGTTAAGTCGGCAGCATGCTGGATCTCTGCAGAGGTGACAGATGCTTCCTATCCCACCCAGCACCACAGGGGAACCGGAGACGCTCAGCATACCAATGAGCCACCGTCTGACACACACACACACACACACACACACACACACACACACACACACACACACACACACACACACACACACACGCATGCACTTTTCCATACAAGCATGCACACGCATAAATATGCATATGTGAACACATGCACACGCTCACTTGCACACACAGTTCACCTTCTGGGCTATATAAAAGATGTCATATTTATGGAAATCAGCTGTGTGAGCATCATTTATACATCTTGCTGATTTGTATGAGCCTACTAAAACAAATAGATGTGCATGACTTCCCTTCCAGCAGGAGTCAGACAGATGTGATCTTTTGTCTCAACACATGACCTTTTACAGAGGGCCGCCGCACACGGCTGTGCGATAGCGGGCGAGCACAGTCGCATAAATACAGATACTCTCAAGCATATGGCCCAAACACAGTATATGCACACAGGCAGAGACATACACAGGCTATAAAAGTGACAGCTGTCGTCATGATGGAGCACCCGGAGAAGGGGAAGTGAAGGCTTAGGCACCGCGCAACATGGTGTCGAGAAGACCCGCTATTCATTTTCAGCTTAATATGTTCCAGCCCATTGGAAAAACATTGCAGCATATAATGTAAGCAATTTCATATGCGCACACAGCTCCCACACAGCTTTCCTCTCCGAAGCACCGGGCGAAATGAAGAGACCAGATTAAGATGATGGTTGACTGACTTCAAAAATAACACCGAGCCTGAACAGCGTGGGGAGATGTCCACTGGTGTGAAGCTGAAGGAAAACATCTAAACTTCTATATACGTGTGTGTGTGTGTGTGTGTGTGTGTGTGTATTTTGTGTCTGTGTGTGTGTGTGTTAATTAATCTGGTCCCATCAGTGTCTCTGTTCTGCACCTCTGAACATTCGCTCTCCATCGCCTGGTGTGGTGTTTATCCAGCAAAGTGGAAAAGATCATCAGCAGGGGTGACACGGAACGGATGGCTCTACCAATGCAAACGCAAATACAAATACGTGGTACACCAAGATTTTCCTCAGAAGTGTTCGGCCAATACTGACTTTCTTTTGAGGTCTGGGCCCACCACCAGTTCTGACTTTGACCAATTTTCTTTTTATTGGGATCACAACACGCAAATGTGCTCAATTCTACATGAAAAAAAAAAAAAAAAACAATTACAAGATTATCTCCATTTATGCATCAAAGCACATGCAATTTATCAGATTTTTATTGTCATTAAATCACAGACACATGCTGTTAATCGACGCAATTATAGACCAAAATGATGGGAGTTCTCACGCTATAGTCACACTGTTTTCTATCTGCAATATGTGCTGGCGTATGAACAAGGTCTTACATGGATCTAACTGTGGGAAGAGAGAAAAGGTTTAGGTTGAACATCCATTCAACATAAGCGTTTGAACTATGTCTCTTACTTTTGAGGTGCTACTCTTCTGAATAGCGCATGTGTACAGGCACCCAAGGTGTGGAATTCAGTGTTTACTTCCTATATATAAATATTTAAGGATCAACTGACCATCTGAGAAAGAAATGTCAATGCTCCATTAACCCCCTCTGGTGGTGATCACTTACACATTAGCTAAAATAATCAGAATGTAGGTCAGACTGTCAGTAACACTTTCAGTTTCAAGCAACCTGCATGCCGAACTGAGTTAACTTTTACAGATTGAGTAGCGTAATGTGAGATTACCAAATGATAAAATTGGTTCAATGCTCCAGTATCCAAGTCACCGTTGCATTAATTTTGATGTGCAGCATCCATGATGGGCGATATGCAGTGTGACAGCATGCTACCATGTCAAATGTGCAGCAAAGTGATGCCGTAGCGTTATTTTCCTATTTTGTTGAAACTAAAGAGAGGGACACAGTTGTGTGACAGCGGGTAATTAGTGTTTACGCATTTACTGAATAACCACCTGACCAACCTTTTCAGGAACCATCCAATGACATTTGTTGTGATGTTTTTTTTCTCTCTCTCTGTGGCATAAACTCTAAGGCACACAGATCCACACACAAACAAGGCGGTGAGCCTCAGCCGGTCCCCTAGCATCTTTATAAGGGTAAATAAATGGTGGGCTTGGCAGTGGGTAAATGCATGCGCTCTCAGCCTGCGGGGCCCAGATGGCATCCCAGTCGTTTGCTTTACCTTGTTTTGTTTAATTACTACAATCTACTCTGTATTTCTAAAATTAATCACGACCAACCTGTTCCATTAGTCTCTCTCTCTCTCACCCTCTTTAGCTTACACATATCACAGCCACGAATCAAATGTTGAAAAATGGCGAATACCACACATATTAATGCATTACAGAGGCAGGAGAGGCAGTACTGACTTGGCCATTTTTTTGTTTTTTGTTTGTTTGTTTGTTTTGTTTTTGTTTTCGGTTTAAAAAAATAAGACTATTTTTATGTTAACCTAATGAAGACGAAACAAAAAAAAAAGGGAGAACACAGCTCTAGAGAAGGAGCTGGAGAGACGAGTAGGGGGAGGAGTGGAGCGTCAAGGCTGACAGCAGTCGGGCATATATGAGAATAACGGGGCGGAAAGCACTTCATTACGTCCCTTTTATTCCGTTATAATCACCGCACGGCCATCACTCCTGGGCGACACCGGGGCCCAGGCACTGACACGAGGATTGATGCACCGGAAACGCGGGGCTCCTGCAACACAATAAACAACACCATTAACCAATGTGCTCCCCCCACGAAGCCCCCGTTCCTCCGTCCCCCTCGTGCTTCCCCACCTCCTTCACCCCTCCTCTCTCTCCTCTCGGCGCTGTAAACAGTTCATAATTATGGTCTGCCTGATACGCGCCTGCACGTTGCATTTAATCTGCACTAATTTGACGACAGTCGAGAAGATTGTCAATTATAGTTTTATGTGCAGATGATCACGGATGCAGGTTTAGCTGCTTGTAATGGAATTAGATGGAAATCAATTTGAGGCGGCAGAGGGAGACAGATATGAATTGATATACAGACGAGCCCATGTAATTTAATGATAAGCCAGAGGGTTAAATTTACATACCTGATTCTTAATAGCCCTGCACACCTCAGAAATAAATAAATAAATAAATAAATAAATAAATAAATAAATAAATAAATAAATATCTTAGTTTTACTATTTAATAACTAAATGCGGGTTTTTTCATGTAAATGATTATTTGGGATTCATAATCAGCATCGTATTCGGGCTGTCCAAACATACTGTTACAACATGACATGTTCACTGAAAGTGAAACTTTCCCAAATGTCAGCACCCGGTTAGTGTGTTAGAAACCCAAAGTAACAGACACTTTGTAACAGACACCAATTTGCCAGATGGCTGAGTGCTGCAGCCACTCTTTGTCTTCTACTGCCATCTAGAGGTCAAAATGCAGAATAGCGCCTACAGGTTAGCCCATGCAAGCTTTTGTTAGGTCTTTGTCACCTCTTTTATTCTCTTTTTCTTTGTTTCTCGTTTTAAATCTAACAGAACTTCCCCTGCTATTTTCATCTAACGTCTGACAACAATTTACCATTTACAAATATAACCACCCCTTTAACTGGGTTAATGGATTTTCAGTAATTGCCAGTAAACTTTTATTTTAGTATTACTCCCACAACAATTTAGATTACAGAAACAAAACTGATAAAGATGCGGAAAAGGGAAGAAAACAAGCAGGTAGTTATGAAATGTCCCTACCTTCATTGTGATTTAAGAGAAGAAAACGTTGTAAATTCCCATTGAAATTAATGACAACTCATTTTAAAAGGAAGCTCCTGAATGAGGTTCATATAAAATGACTCTGTTAAACGTTTTATATTCCCACCCATGAGAAATGCGCTGTGGAAATGAATCACACTTCTGTTTCCAGGGCGTTGACACGGATGTTTACTCTTCATGTAAACTGCCGTGTGAGAGCAACACAGTTCCTGCTCTGAGAACCAAACAGTGAAACATCCTTGTTTCCGTTATGTTTTTCTTCTGCAAAATAGCTGATGATTAGCTGGTTCTACGGTTCATAAAAAACTATAAGGAAAAATAAGGTGCTATTTTCCGACATAATATTGAAGCCTGGCAGTTTGTAGAAAAACCGACCCGAATGTGGGCAGCAATATTCAGATAAAAATAATAATAATAATAATAGCAATAATAAAATCCAAGTGTACATTTTCAGAAGCACAAAGCCAAAGAGTGCTTTGCTAAAGTATTGAGACCCCTTAAATTTTTCACATTTTGCACATAGCTACAAACGTTACTGGATTTGGTCATGGTTTTATGCGATGTGGAAGGCTTTTGGGATTTTCTTTGTCTCTGCAAACTTTGCTTTCCTATAGGCTGCAATTTTTCAAGTTCAGTGCGACTGGACGTAATGTGTGCGTGAACAGCAATTCTCCTGCGTTGGATTCATGAATGCACTTAGGTTGCAAATAGACTAGATCAACACATGGATAAGTTATGATCTAAGCCATTCATTTGTAGCCCTAGCCGTATCATTTGGGTTGTTCTGTGACACTCTGAAGTAACAGGTCCCCTTCCAGGATTTCACAGTACTTCGATTTTTGTTTTTAATGCAAGGTACAGTTGATCAGTCGTTATTCAGACTGCATTGTTGACTCTTTAAGTTCACACCGACCACACTCTATGCTACCATCCAGACCAACTTTACTGCATAAATACATCATTACTGAACAATGCATTTATTTATTTATTTATTTATTTATTTATTTATTTATTCGTCTTTCCTCAAAGTTTTGTTGTCAGTGAGATGACAACAAAACTTCTCATCTCACGTGGGGATGTTTTTGTTTACTTCTCTACGAACAAGAGATACAAAGAATTAATTAATAATTGAATGTCAGATGTAGCTGAGGCCACCCAGGGAAGCACTGCGCCGTCACAGATGTGTAAAAAATAAAATAAATAAAATTGCAGTTCTTCCCTGTGAAAAATATGTTCAAACTAATCAAAGCAACAACAGCGGCAGCTCAGATGAGCACTTTGTTTTTTTTGAAAGAATAAGGATTTCACACTACAACAGTTTAGAATGATTAAATTGTAGTTTCCCAAGTCTATGTGTTGTGATTTTCATGTTTGATTAAGCTCCAAAGGGGTCATATTGATAGAGTGCACCCAAAATACAGACTTTTGTGCCTTCAAGATAGTAAAAAAAAAGAAAAAAAAAGAAAAAAGGGTTTTATAAACATTAAACTTAGTTTGGTTAAGTTTAAATAATACTGGGCTCAGGTTTGTATTATTTAGTCCGATTTCCAACTAGAGTTGGGCTTTGATATATTTCCAAATTGAAATCTTGAATGAGTTAAACTTTGTAAAGACAGTTCAATAAAAAGACTTCTGTGTCCATTCTGTGTCTGCTCCTTTTGTTCTTTTGATGCAATGCAACAATATTCTGGGACTATTTAACAAAATTTTTAGTGCTTTAAATGTACCGTTTTGCTAAACCCAAAATAATAATAATAATTATTTTTTTTAATATTACTGTAATTGCTTACAGGACAAAAAAAAATCTAAACATTAGAGTATTTAAGTTTAAAGCAGTTTCTAGTCAGTGCTTTAAATATACAGTACTGTTTTGCTGTTTCTTTGAATATTACTGTAACTCCTATAGCAACATAAAAAATATGTAAACATTATATAGGGTATAAAGCTGGTTCTGTTCAGTGATGTAGCACAGTTCCAGTTCTCGAGGCGTCGTTGCGTGTTTCCGTCGGTAGATGGCAGCCTTGAACGTGTAATGCTTTCCGAGGCAGACGCGCGCTCCTGTGGCTTCGGAGAACGCGCACAGCTGCACTGAGTTAGCTCCTTCCTGTTTGTGGATAAACCCCGCCTCCGCGCGGCGTCTCGACGCGGTGCCGTCACTGTCGTGCCCGGGTGAAGAGTTCACGGCGCGGACTTGTCGGTGAATGGTGCTGAGCCCGTGTCACAGCCTAATCTCATTGTACAGCGCGGTGAGTGTTATATTACTGGAATCAGTGAAGGCGGAGGGAGGACCTAAGGAGAAGCATGCCAATAAACAAAAGTAATGTCCCTCTTCTCATTTATAACTATTAGGAACACTTAACCTTCTGGTCAGAATATGGTTATGTATAAATCCACCACCCATTTACTGCTGTGGTTTATTGAGAGGAGAGACACTGCATCATCACTATTAGATTTAAAAAAAAACCAACAGATATTTTATTGAGCCTATTTGCATCTTTTACTGCCTGCTGCAGCTTTTGATAAAATTGACTTACTTTGCTCTCATCCACAAAAACGCACACAAATACACACCTACATAGACAACGCCGCCTTATCTGCTCTGTTTATATGACACCACCCAGACAGCTGTGCACCTGTTCTCCGAGTCTTCCAGTTAAAAACGCTGTACTATATCTCTGTTTTACTCACACACTGACACACACTCCAAGCCACAAATAGTTCCACAGCTCTGCCGTGTCCTTCGGTGTGAAGATGCACTTGAATGATAATGGCTCTGCAGAGATCTCCCCTTGCAATCAAACTGATGTTTTTTTTTTTTTCACAATGAGTTATATCCATATTTGTCCATATTTATCATTTGCAATCATTTTATTAGAGGAAATCTACCCATATGTTACAGATCTTTTTCGTGTACCTTGTTCTTGACGATGTATATGTTTAATGATAAAGTGTCGTTAGTTGCAGTGTTTTGCAGAGGAAATCAAAAAATTTGAATTTTTTTTTTCTTTTTACGTTTTGATGTGTTGGAACCACACACCAGCATTAGTTGGATATCAGTTGGATTTGAAGTAACAGACCAACACAATAGATGTGAAGTGGCATGAAAACGATAAATGGTTTCTATTTGTTTTTATTTAACCCCTATTTTACCAGTAAGTCCCTGGAGATAAAATCTATGTTTTGAGGGAGAACTGGCCAAGAGCCACACTGGGATACAGTATACAAACCAAAATAAAACAAAAAACATTTCTGAGAAGATGTAGAAATCCAAAAAACCATGGTGTACATTTGTACGTAAGTCCCCTTTTTCAAATACCCTTTAATAAAATTCAGCGGTATACGTCTGGTCTGCGTTTGCCTCGGGTTTGTTAGACAACATTAATTAGCAGCGACTGTCATGAAGACAAAGGAACACAAGCGATGGAAAAGCAATAGCCCAAGCTTAAAACATCTGTTGGAGGACTGCTCAGTTTGTCATCCCAAAACGTAAAGAGTATGGTACGGCTGCAAACCTTCCAAAATAAGACTGAGCACTTCAGCTAAAATGGAAGGCGAGGAGAGTGCTGATTGGAGAAGCTGCCAGGAGAACCATGGCAACTTGTTCTCCCCACAGTTGAGGTAGAAGAAGGTTTTGACTGGACAACTGTTAAACATGCAATGTGCAAGTCTGTGTTAAAAGAAAGTCATAACAACTTCAGCTTAAAGCAGTGGTGGTTACCTTAAATTTGTGTGATCGCAGATCATCCGATACTAGAGAAACCGACCTTATCAGCAGATCTCATCTACCTCCACAGAAGTCTGAAAATCAGCCACTGTGACCTTTTGCTGTGAGAGAGGACTAGCAACTGATTGACCCGCCCACCAGGTTAACAATAGTCACCCCACTGCTGCCAGCTTAGCAACTTTGTGGCTATATTTAGCTCAAAAGATAAATTGGAATCGGCAGGTCAGGCTTTTTGAAGATCGGTGATCTGTCAGAAAACCGCAGTTGGTACACCCGTGGTTTAAAGCCACGCAGGTGACACAGGAAATATGTGTAACAAGATGGTTGGGTCAGATAAGACCAAGTAAACTTCTTTGTCCGCATGCAAATTATTGTATGCGCGGAGATAAACTAACACTGCACAACCCCACAGTGAAACATGGGGATAGAATGACGCTGTAGGCCTTCAGCGTCAATAATGAGTTTTGGAGAACTTTCCCTTGGGAGTGGAAGTATTTTTAGATTTGAATTGAACTGACAAGCTGGTCAGCATTGACAAAAGAAGATGAATGCAGCTAAATACATGGCTATCCGGGAAGAAAACTTGTTTCAGAACATATAGGAAAAAAAAGACAGCATATAAACTGATTTATCTCTTTTACTGTCCTGTGGAAACATTTATTTCCAGCACACACAACAAAAGGAAACTGCAAAGCCTCAGTTTTCTAAGAACTAATCTAACCTTTTTTTTTATAAAATGCAAAATATAAATTGATTTAGTCACAAATTTCAAGAAATTCAGCATCTTTTGTATCTACAGCACATGATGTGAGTGGTGTGTGAGAAGAAGGTAATCTTCTCCAAGTTATTGCAAGTTTCTGCAGTTCATGTGTTTCTCCAGTAGTTGGCAGTAGAGGACTAAAGCTGCTGAGACTCGCTTGTTCTCTCCAGATATTCCATACTGGAGTCTTGAATTAAAAATAGTTGTGGTAAAGTTAACTCAACGAATTAAACAGAAGAGGCAGCGACAATGATGGTGGCTAAAACATTGTATTGCCAGCAGGTTAGAAATGAAATATTTAAAAAAAGAAAACATTTTTTTTTTTGTTAAAATGTGATATTTTTTTGTTTCATAAAGAGCATTTGAGAAAGGCTGTGCTGTATGTGTCACCAGTATGACCCAGACTGCACTTCCTGCTCACCAGACAACTATCGTGACACACACACACACACGCACCCACACACAGAGGGACTGTGGTAGGAGAGCCGACACCAGATGGAGGTGCTGACACAGACTGAGCTGATAACGGGGTTACCCTCATCATTCCCACTTTACACCCTAACAGCCACAACTCTCTCTCATACACACACACACACACACACGAGGACACACACTCTCTGGTGGAGTGCGTGCTATCTGCGGTCATCGCACCCTCGGCTCACGTCACACCCCTGTCACCTTATCAGTGCCTCTCTGCCCTGAGCTGTAATGTTCTCCCTCCTCAGAGGGGCGAAGGGACTAGTGAGACAGCTTAAACGTCTCCAGTATGTGTGTGTGCGAGTGTGTGCCTGGAGAAGAGACCGAGGGAGGAAGTGTGTGGAGATGGCGCGGGTGCAGAGGGCAGCCGGCAGACACACAGCCTGGCATGGGGGCGCTGAGTGAAACTGCAGAGGATGTGCGGTGTGACTGCTGAGGTGAAAGTGTTGCCAGCCACATGTGCTGCACCTCCCTACCTTTCCCTCACTCCTCCTGCTCTAATTGTGTCTCCCTGCAGCAGTCTGTTTTCCCACCCGCTCTGACTCCTGGCCCTTTGCTCGACTGTGTCCTTCCTGCTACGGGTCCCCTCCATTTCTTCACTCCTCTCTCCTCCCTTTTTGCAACTAAAAATCTGAAATTTGTGGCATGCGCCTATGTATAGCCTCCTTGAATCAATAATTTGTAGAACCGCCATGTACAGCAATTACTCCTCTGAACATTTGGACTTATAGAGACTCAACTTATTTGTAAAAATAAATTAATTAATTAATTAAAAAAATATCGAGGATTGGAGCAGGAGCAAACATCAGTTCTCAAGTTTAGACTTTGCCTGGGCCATTCTAACAAGAATATTCTTTGATCTAAACCATCCCATTGTAGCTGACTGTATAGGGTTTTTGTTCTGCTAGTGGGGTCAACCTCTGCTGCAGTCGATGTGCGTAGTTCTATCTACACCGTATCATCATTTTTGTGCATATTTTCTTACTCAAGAAATCTGTTGAGGGGGAAAAAAAAAAGAAGACACAAACTAACTGTCAATAAATCTACGTTGTCTTTCAGTTCTGTCATTTTCCATAACCTCAACCTACCTGGAGCACACAAAAGTGGAAGATGTTCACCTCTCACTTTAGAGTCGGATGACATCAGGTTGCTGGTATAGGCTGGTGTTACTAAAAATCAGCTGGCCGGATATTTTCGGATTGAAGATGAGCTTAAAACCAACTCCCGAACCTACGGCCAGTTTCTAGAAGACACTTTCTTCAAGAAGTGGAACAGGAAGAAGATAAAAAGAAGGACAATGCACCATCACAAGCATCCTCTTGGATTCAGTTTCAGCCTAACGCTTTATATTATTAAAGGATGTTGATATGTAAGAATAACTTAGAGCAGACTTGTGGCAAACTCTTATGCTCTCCTTCTTTGTTTTTCTGTTTTGTTTGGTTCAAGTTGAATGAAGGAGCAAGTGTGTTCATTCACTGTGACAGTAACACAGGCGAGCTGTTAATGATGTTCAGAACATGCTGCATCAACATACATCTGCATTAGCACAACTGGGACAATGAAACGAGGCAGCACCGCCTTAAACCAGGCTTTTTTTTCCATTTATAAGCAGAAGCAGAAAAATGGAGCTTTATGCATCTTCATCCTTTATGTTTTGCTGCTACCTCAGGCTGGTTTGGGGAAGTTATGAGTCGCCCGAGCATGTACAATGCAGATCTTTGTCTTTCATCTCCTTAGAGCTGGCCCTCCACCTCCCACTTTCTCTCTGACCATTTAGCTCTAACAAGTGCTCTCAATGGTTAATGAAATTTCCCTGTCTTTGCTCAAATTTCTGCGATTAATCTTACTGTCTCCTCTCCCACTTTTCTTCCTCTCACCTCTTAATAACGCCTCCCTCCCCTCATCTCTGCAGAGAAACGAGGTTTTCCTGGCTGGGTACTTTTTTCTGTTTCCTCCTCCACTACTAGCGGCGTCCTCCGCGCTCTGCCCCAGCCCCTCGTTCCTCCCCACGTTTTTAATTGTATGCGAGAAGGACAAGCAGAAGGGAGAGGATGAGGAAAGCTCGGCCAACATTTGCCTAAGGCTCTGCAGCCCGGATCGATAAGTGGTCTTAAGTTTATCTGATTTTTATCAGCGGAGCCGACAGAGGGGTAGGTCAATGGGCTGTGCCCACGTCAAGTTGACCTTTTCAGGGACGATGGTGAGAGACCTCCCCCCGAGACCTCCACGGTCCCCTGTCGCCACCTGACTGGCACAAGTCTGTTGCGCTCAACGACAAAGTCTGCAGAGACGTCTATATCAGCGCTTGGTCCAGCTGACAGGGCCTGGCTGTTGTATTTATAAACTGTCCTTTGGCCGTGACACTTTGCCAATGATCGGCTTCTAATTTATGCAGGCAAATCTCCTCGGTGCAAAAATGAAAGCTAATAGAGTCATTAGCCGCTAATTCGTGCTGGGATACCTTGTATAAATTGGCTTACTTTGTAAAGCCCTCCCCAGATAATACCCCCCCCCCCCCCCACCCCCCCCCCTCCCTCTCTCTTCCTTTCCCTCTCCCCTTTTCTTTCATTCCTCACTCGGACCTTAGCATAACATCATACACAGTCTGAGCACACAACATTATTTCACTGCCTAAATGGTCGATGGTGTGTGTTTGTTTAATGGTGTGTGAGGGAAGACATTTACCGTGTGTGTAGAGCCGAGGCTTTCTCCACACACGTGACCGACTTACACAAACACAGTCAACGTGGCGGGGATGCAGCGCCACAGAACGTTACTCCCCTTCTTGCATCTGCGCTCCAACATGTGTCCCGGCACCTTGCTGTCTGCGCCCCAAGCTGTTAGCGCTGATGTGCTGGTGCAGCCGCTGCTTGATGGCTGATTATGACATTAAACGTTCATGAGCATTGATCAGCGATATCCCCAAACGTGCAAGCCATTTCATACCCTTACTGGCCGCTGCTTAACGGCGTACTGATGGATGCACAATGATCTCCGATACGACACAACTGGGAGAGCTGCACACACAAAGACAGAGGAGCACAGTCAAAACCTCACAAGAGCACAGGGATCAAGCGGGCCCACGTCGTTACGGGTACGTTAACGGGACTGGTGAGGACAAAATTGGTGTTTGGGAAACAATATGACTGAACTGGATGTAACAATTCAGGAAGACTGACTGAGAAACATTCTGCTGATTATGAAATAATGATATGATCTTGTGTTAAAAATTGAAGTCTTAAGCCCATAACTTGAAAATTTGCATTCAGTTTATTTTATTTTACTATGTTTTCCTTACTTTACATTAAGCTGCACATTAAGCCTATTATTTTATGGAATAACCATCAAGACTCTTACTCTCATCACTGTATTGTGATTTAATTTCCAAAAAATGTTAAGTAATATTAAGAGGTAGGTAATATAAGAATCCAACCAAACCATGTAAAATTGTGTAAGGCTAAACACTTGCCAGTGTTCAAATACAAAAAAGAAAAACATAAATCCTCTTTAGGGAAGACCTAAATGTAAGATATCATTTGCCATTTGTCTCAGTTGCCCTTCCCTCTTGTTCTGCCTCCAACCACCCATCTGGTTCCATATCTGACTCTTATCAGAGTTGGTTGTCCTCTCAAAGCAAATCGATTGAACTTTGATCTGTTTTATTGAAAAAAAAAAAAAGTTCTAAAACACGGTTTTTGTGCATTTAAGTCAAGAAGAAATAATGTCACATTTTCATAATCATCATTCTGTCAAGTCACAGTTCATTGGCCACATGGCTCTACTTAACTTTTACCCGACAAACTGAACCAAGCCCACATCATAATACTGCCATGTATCGGCTTGTAGGCACTGTGAATTTACAAGCTCACATCTTTTTCATTTTCTCTTTGTCCTGATGAACTACTCTTAACTCTGGAACAGCGTAAATATGGATTCAGCAGACCACATTACCATTGCCATTAATAGATTGTTATAGAATCCAATCTATTAACTCACTCACAAATGTACCCTTTCTTTTTGTTTTTAATAGCCTCACTGATGAGTGGTTTTCTTAATACACCACCGCCAATCCCTTGAGCTCTCTTCAGATCAGAAGTTTAAAGGTTCTCTTGCTTTCATTATGGCGCGGTAATGGATTTCATTTTTAGCTGGATTTTTTTTACCAAGCATTTAACTCATGCCTGAAAATAAACAATGCAGATGAAGTGCTAATCAGATTTCTTGTTCAACAAAGATGAGTTCAACACTAATTTCTATAAAACCTCAGAGAGTTCTTAACCTTCTGTTAAATTAAACAGGTTCAGTGGTCTCCTTAGTTTCTTAACTCAATACATACCAATAATTTAACTAATCTGAAACAGAAAAGTGTTTTTAATGCAACCACAAGATGTTTTTGTTTATGGACGGCGAAATTGGTGTAAACATAATATATGTAAACATTTCTATTTTATTCAATTTGTTGAGGGGACTTAAGATGGTTCATTGCTGTTGGTTATCCCTTTTCTTTGTTATTTTTAATCAAAACTGCAGTATGTAATTTTTAGAAACAATATATTTTTTTAACATATTAGTTAAAACTGTCACCATATCATAACAGAATAACATGAGACAGATAATCTGCTGGAAAAAAAAAAGAGCTCCTTTGGTTCCTCCCTGTGCTTCTGTTGTCATCTGCAGAAATACACTGTTCAGTCAGACACAACCAACCAGAGCCAGGAGGAGGGTCTGAGCACTGTCAATCAAGCTTGTGTATGCACCGCTCACGTCGTCCTTCTTGCTGCCGTGAATGAGCAGCCTAGTAAGCATAGCCACAGATGACAGCATTAGTGCATTTTAAGGACATACACAGGCATGATTGACAGCACTAACACCCTCCTGGCTCTGACTAGTTGTTTCTGACTGGGAGTGGTGCATTTCTACAGATGCCAGTGGGAGCACTGGGAGGAGGCAGAGGAGCTCGATAATTTTTTGGAGTCTCATAGTCACGAAAGAGTGACAGTTTCAACAAATATGTAAAAAAAAAAAAAAATGTCAGATTGTTTATAAATGTTACATAGTACAGCTTTAATCAGTGGTGAATTAATATGTTGATTACTACCTTGTATTTATCTAATAATTTTTAGTTGAAGAGTGATTATCTTTTGTGTATCTAAATAAATCCTAATCTCGAAGAAACTTACAGAAATGTCCTGCTTTCTAATATAAGAGATCACTCAGTGGAAAGGTTGGATTCTTCCAAACGCTTAATGGAGCTGTGTTGTGCCAGTGTTATTTATTTTTTTTAAGATTTTTTTCTACTGGCTATAATTGCTTTTGGTGTAATTCTGTGAGATCTGTTGTTGAGTGGTAGTGGCAGGCGTGTTGGTGTTGCAGGACGTAGCTGAAAAAAAGAACATGCCAACTCAGCAAAGTACCATCCGCGTTTAAAAGAAAGAGCAGATGTAATGAAAACAAACAAAAAAGATTTTATGACGTCAGTTGTTTAGAACTTAAATGTCAGGGCAGAGGCTGGGAAATTGTTAATAGATGCAGGAGAAGAGCGTTGGTTTTCAGCTCGCAGACATGTTGTCATTGGTGTTGTATGTCGTTAGCAAAATCCAGCTGCCATCTGACATTAAGCAGATGTAAGGCTAACGTTTGCTAGAGTTGGCCAAGAACAGAACCGGCCTATCATTCTTTTGTAATGCAATTTATGGTACATTTGAGTTGGTTTTTCCATTGGCGCCACTTTTTAGTTAAAGTTCTGATGCCAGGCATGACACATGCTGAAGCTTGCGGAGACGGACAGTGCCAGCTTTTTAAAAGAAGATCCAAAAGCACTGCATGACTTCCCTGGAAAAGCTCACAGTCCTCACAGCATGTCCAAGGAAATAGCTCCCACACACACACACACACACACACACACACACACACACACACCCTCAACAGCAGGCGGCAGATGGAAAATACCAAGTGGAATCACAACATTTATTTCCAGATGTACTGTGCATATGTGGAAATAGGATCTCAGATTTTCTCCATAGTAGGACAGCTTGCAATTATAATTTATGTTGTTAACATAAAGAAACTTATTGGGTTTAAAATTATGTTCTCATGAACATGAACATTAAATGTAGGAGAAAATCATGGCGCCACATTTCATCCTCTGATGAAAGCTGCTTTCCGTCACCTTGGAAACATTTTAGAAAAGCGAAAAGGAATATTTGACTTTATTTTTCCAAATGTTTAAAAGTGTGTTTTGACTGCGCTACCTTGAACCTTCATCCGCTGAAACTCAATTTCCCTGAAACCTTTTCTTTCTTTGCTATTCCGTGTCTTGTATGTACATTACTCCACCGGTGCTGAGGCTGTTGCTCCTCCTACTGTCTGTAGGAGTCTTCCTGCTTCAAACAAGTGTTAATTTTTACTGAGTAAATCTGTCAAAAACATTTCATCAGTTCACCAGTTCGGGTTCCGTCCAGCCTGAGGTTGCGTGTGTTCGTGTGGGTCACGTGCGTTCCCACAGTTTACAGAGGAACGTTCTCGGAGCTTTGCAGAAAAGTTGACACAGAACAGAAAGAGAAGACATTTCGGAGAATTTTGCAATGTGAAGCACTAGTAACTGGCAAAAACAAGACAAACCTGAAGAGTCATCTGGAGGGAGGCTGCCTCGGGATCAGTGTGATGGGAATCATGCTTCAACTAGTGTCATGCAAGTTGAGTACCTACCGGGATGTTTACAAGGCTACAAATTGAAAGACTGATCGAATGCTATGTAAATTATAATTAGTAAAAATTGCAGGGAGTTATCTGAGGCTGGCCTGATGTGGAGCTTAAACTGTCCAATCTTTCCAGAACGCGAGGCCCTGGGTTTCTTCACCCTGCTAACTTTTCATGATAAGCACTCTTCTCCACTTCACATTTCCTATCAGCTTCAGACACTTCAGCTGTCAGGAGAGTAGCTGGTAGCAGCCAGCTGCATGTGGTCTTTTAGTAACATCGGTGCAGTGTTATTCCAAAACAAAACCTAACTCAAACTGCCCACTGACTGCAGAAATTGGGAAGTTTTAGAGCAGAACTGCTAGATAAGGTATGTATTTTTGTCTGCTGGCATGCAACCGTCTTTCTAATGTTGCCATAGAAAACAAAATCAAACAAAAAAGATGTATATAAAAAAGTTAAAAAAAAAAACTTCTCAAAAATGTTTAAAAATGACTGAAATTATTTAGTAATTGTCATAGATGGTAACGCACAGATTAAAATAAGGGTTTTGCACATTATTTTTCTCAGTTTAAATATTTCTAAAGTGGCCATTGACATGTAATCAACATCAAATGTTGGCAACATCTCTCTACTCATGAAAATAAATCAAAGCAGATTACTCCCCAGATAAAGTTATGATTAAGAAGCTGAAATGAGAAAGGGAAGAGTATTGAACACAAAGAAATGGATGAACAAAAGGGCATAAAAAGCCAAGAAAGAAGCAAAACGTCTGTCGTGTTTGTGCATCAGTATCAGCTGGTTTATAATTTACCGATGACTCATGAGAGAATTCTTCTTACCAAATGTTTTATTCCTAAAAACAAGAAGACCTTCACAAAAAGTCTTACTGATACGGCAATAGTAACAGCTGCATTTTTAAACTTATTAATGTTCCATTGAACACTGATTGACCAATAGTCTAGAAGTGGAATGAACATCATTTGAAAATATACCAGCCACACACATGATTTCTGAGATATAAGTCAAATTTAATAAAGAGTTACTAAACTGAGACATACAAAGTGTTTAAAAGTCCTGGAAAAAGCAGTACAGTTTCCCAATGAAAACAAAAAGTGACACTGCGCCATACTCCACTGTTGAAGAAAAATTATGTTAAATCATGCTTAGAGTTTGCATTAAAATGTTTGGATAAATGTCAATATTTCATCTGAAATATTTTTGCAACAACCTGCTGCTTGCAGACATGAAGATAAATATTTTCATATATGCACTTATTATTCAATTTCAGCAGACCCAATGGTAATGTTGCATTATGTACTTATTTATCTGAGAAGTTTAGATTGAAATGAAGGCACTGGCTAACTTGAAGTTTCAGATTGTCGGTCAAGAAAGGAGAATCATATGTGTATACGTATATATTTTCTTATATTGCAAATCTAAGTTGGGACTTGTTTTTTTTATTATTATTTTATAGGAAAAACAGATCTAGAAAGGCTAGAAAATGCTTCAGAAGGTGAAACATGTTCAACTTCAAAATATGTGTAAATGTACATATTTGCCCAAACTTAGAATCAAAGCGTATCCCACCTCATTGCACCCCGACTTGAATATGGAACATGAGCTTTCCCAATAATTGGACGATTAAGAAATACATAATTAAGGCAACCAAATTGCTTAATACATTTTTCTTTAATCACAAGCTCACAAATTTCCTTTTGCCTCCATTCGTCATCCGGCTCAATGGCTTCATTACGGATCAATGTGGAGCTGTCCCCATCAAGAGCCGCGCTGTCATCATGGAGATTAATCCGCCTGCATGCAGAATGCGCCTTCAAGACATTTCCGTAGTAACCAGTGTGTAGCGCTGGATGCAAATAAAAAAGTGCCTTAAGATGATGCAATGGCAAAAGGTTTTTCAGCACAACAAATTCACATTTCCTTTCCCCAAAAAAAAAGTTTTTTTAAAAAAAAAAAAAAAAACACAGAATCCAGGGATTTCCATTACAAGGCATTGAAAAGAATGTGGAAAATGTACATGCTAAATGAACAGATCATTTAGCATGATCTTATTTTGTACACAAATTTCGAGACAACTCATCATTATGATGCTACCACCACCGAGCTTGAACATGTGTACAGTGGTTTGAAAGGTTTGAAAGCCTCAGCTTCATTTCTTTAAACATTATTCTTGTCATTTCGGGCAAATGGCGCAATCTCAGTCTAGTGTAAACATAAAAGAATTTGCCAGATGTTATTTGGCTCAGTTCTGTTTTGGTTGGTACCATATAAGCACCTCGATGTCAAGCACACTTCACTGTGTTTTTAGGAGTTACTTCATCTTCCAGTCCATAGAACGCTTTGAGCCTTGATGATTACTTGGTTTTTCTTCAACACACCTGACCAATTTCCTTTCATCTGAGGGTGACAGGAATGTCCAGACTGTTGATGCTTGGACATAACTCTGGGTTGAAACAGCACAATTACGTCAAAGTGGCTTGAGAATTGATATGCAAGGTACTAGGTGTTTTCCAAATGAGAAAACCACTTTAAATGAACATTAGATCAGGATCAGACCTTTCAGATGGTTAAAAAAACATGTGGTTGAGATGCAGCTTGTTAATAAGACATTAACCAGACAGTCGGTGTGTATACATATATATAAATATAAATATATATATAATTCAGACCATATACATAATTCAGACCCTGTGCAGATTAGCAAAGTTCCTCATCAAAACCAAACATGTGCCTTGAACCTTGAAATTAATATGGCGGTTTCCCTCATAATGATTGCATGTAAACTTGCAAATGAAACTATACATGGTCATCATAGGCAAAAAAAATGTAAAAACAAGAAAGACTGAAAGGGTAAATTGATTTCTTAAAACTCGCTTTACAGAGATATATGAATAATACAGCAAGTAGCTAGGCTGTTTAATTGTACAAGAACAGGCCAGAAGTGCAAAAGCACAGAAATTAAATTTAAAACAAACCAGTGAACCCAGTTTTTAAACACCTATTTATAAGTTACGGGTGTATGTATATGAATTTAAAGAGTGATCCTCCCCTCCTTGGCTGGGAGGTTGGTGCTACTTGACATATTAGCTGGTTGAAAAGTGGATCTTTGCAGCAATGAGCAGTAATGGTCTTTGCAGCACTGAGCCGAACACAACATAAACCGAAAGCTCATCAGTCATGCTACGATTTTCAAGCTGGTTAATATTTCAAAGTTGCAACTGTTATTACAAGTGAAATCTGCTGAGAGAGTAGCCTCGTATCTGTGTCACGTTTGACAGGACTTATGGGAAATAAATCGCTTCACTAACAATTTGGCATAAACATTTAAACGTTGAAATAGATTTTGGGGCTTTTATTTTTAGTCTGGGCGCGCAGGGCTCCTGGTCCGGAGGATAAAATAGAAAGGCCTGTTGGTGACAAATATACAGCTCTGTAATAGGTCTCACTGAAGCTTCGCTGGTCTTTGCTTCAACACTCATGACTGCGCAGGTTTGTCGCTGTGCTCACTGTAAGCACGTGTTCACTTTTGCAATCCTTGAGCTTTTTATTTGAGCGCCTTGGAGAGCAGACAGGGGGCACAAACACAGCAGCTGGGTGACAAGTACGAAAACCAGGTATGAAGACGTCTTCTCTGTTTTTAGTCTAAATTCCTCGCTTATTTGTTTGATTAATTTGCGCGACGGCGTGCTGTAACCCCGTTCTGTCACACGCCTCCTTCACGGGGGTTTTATTTTAGCGGGGCGGTAAGTGGCCCCATAATGTCAATGTAATACTGGGTCAGGCTTTCTTTTTTTCTTCTTCCGAACGAAGGGATGAGAAAGGCGGGGGCTCGTAGTGGATAGACAGAGTGCGGGGAAAAGTGTGGGATGAGAGGAGGAGGAGGAAAACGTCCCTCGTTCATCTTCCGAAAGTGTGTGTTAAAATAACACCTGGCCTGACTGGATTCACTGTGGGTGTGCTGGAAGCATCTCACAGCAATTGTCGGTGGAGATGCTCTTGCAGACTCAGTGAGTGGAAACACAGGGGAGAGCTGGATCTTATGCTTGATAATAAGGAGCAGATTCCTTTATTAACATTTGTGAGAACCTGCAAGCCTTAAGCGGTCAATAAGTTGGTGGGTCGATATGTTTGGTATGAACTTATGAGTTTTTCTGTTTTTTTTTTTTTTTTTTTTTTGGGGGGGGGGGTGATATGACAGTTAGATGGTAGAGTTAAGAGGGATGGAGGTAGAGACATCTTGCATATTCAACGCTCTGTCGCCCGGCTGTCATTGGCCAACTGAGCTTTGAGGAGATTGCGAACTAGTCGAATTACCGGCCATGCTCGACTCTGTCTCCTGCTCTGACAAGCCTGTCAGAAATGGGATTTAATCTCTTAATAACGCACTGAGCTGAGATGTTTTTCCCCTTCCACATCCCCCTCCCCCCTCATCCCCTCTCGCTCGATCCTTTTCTCTCTTGCCATCCTCTGATCATATCTGCTCATGTCGACAAATCGGGTGTATATTTAAAAGTGAAATATCCATGTCTGAATATCTCACATCCCCTTCTGTCTTTTCTATCAGTATCTTTCCATCTCTAATACAAGTTGTCTTACTACATCATGATTGATCATGGCCTGAGTGGTCAACACCAGCTCTCCTCCTCCAACTCCCCCATCCCCTAGAAATGAATTGTGATCAGATGCACTTTAACTGAGAAGTAGGAAGCTGAATTATTGGTAATATTGGAAATCACGAGGAGGAGTCGGGGAGGTGAGCAGGAAGTAGACTGAGTTTTGGTGAAACAAGTGGAGGTGTACCCAAAAACATTGGATGGTGACAATAATTGGATGATATTTGGCTTGACAGCAGGTTGAGCCCAGGGCAACACTCTTCAGTGCGGAGTTATTTGCAGTAAGAAGACATCTGAAGTTATTTTCAGAATCTGTAAGATTAAAGGATGATGCACGTGGAGCAGCTGCTCCCTCATTTTTAAAATTGGAGGTTCAAACCTTGCCACTTTAGAAACAGTGATATTTCAGACTAAGTCTTTGAAGTTTTTGAATAAAAAATACCCAAAATTCAAGCCGGGGATCTTCAGCACAAAAAGAAGCTTATGCACATCTAATCCAATACACTCCACATTTTACCAGGCTATACATTGACGGTTAGCTCCATCCCTTAGATTTCAAGAGCTGTGTACTTTATACATGACCTCAGCAAATGCATCAGACACAACTTTCGGTTTCCTGTGGGAGTCAGCAGAACTTTTGCAGACTCTGTATTTTTTCTAAATTTGCTCCCCAATATTACAACACAACCAGACGTCCATGACTACGAATTAGTCAGAGGAAGCGCAACAGGTGTAAGAAGATATTTCCAAAGGAAATTGATATACTTTGAGCCATTTCTGTCGCTCATTCAGGTCGTAACTATAGGGAGAATATGGAACAATGCAATGTCAAGAAAACATAAAATCGGGATCTTATTACTAAGTGATGAGATACTGCTACTGGTATCGACAATGACAAACACGTTCTTAAGATGCTTGTCTTTCTCTTTCAAACTGTTTTTCTTAAAAATATATTTTTTATGTACTCTAGCTGCAAAACCATTGTATACACGTCAAAGAATTGAGAAACAAAACTGCATTTATATACAGCCTGAAAGCTGAATTTTTTCTTTTCTAATCTGAACCGATAGCTGTTTTCCCATTCCTATACTTGGCACTCACCTTGGAGACAGTTGTAACTCTGGTGATTAATGCCCCAGGAAATGAAGGTGTTGCCAGGGACAATTTGGGAACATCGTAACTTCCTGTGTTCTGCTGGGGCTCGAAAGGCTGGAATGCTTCGGCGTACGACACCGAGCCGTTAGCTAATTAGCTAAATCAGCTCGCTTGGGCTTAATTAGAACCAGCTAGCAGACACAGCCGTGTCCTGGGGCTCTTTAATTACCCCCAGATTCATTAGGAAAGAGGAGCTTCAAGCTCTAATTAACTGGCTATGTGCACTTGCAGGTGTGTGCGTTTATAGGCATATATGCCCTTGTAATAATGTGTATGAAGGCATGTTTTTCCACCCGTACGAAAACGAGAAATTTAGAGTCCAAAGGGGAAACTCTTGCAAACTCGCAAAACTGTGTTGCAGATTTAACAGAAAACAAGGGCAAGAGAGAAAGCAAAAAGAAAGAAATAAAAGTAAATAGACCACTTAATAAGAGTGGGTGAGGGTTTTCTAGAAGTAGAAAAAGGAGAGAAATGTAGAGTGACAAGTGGAGCCAAGTGTGTCGAACAGATGGATGAAGATGGAAGGAGGAAGACAATGCCAGCTTTGTGTAAACCTCGCTGTTATCTGTCTTTTCTTGCAGTTGTCCGTAGCGGATCCTAAATGTCTTGGCATTGTCCCTCAACGTGGAAAATACAAAACATGGATAGACAGGATGAAAGAAAAGAAGAGCAAACATATACTCTGTGTAGCATGTGCATTTTAGGCTAAAAGTAGTTCGTCTGCCCTCTGAAAGGTGTTTTCTAGATTTTCGTTCATGTCTTCGGCAAAATGAACAGTGATTTGCAGAAATGTTTTTACTCCTTGACAAAATGTTGTTGTGCCATAATAAAATGTTTAAGAACTCAGAACATATGGATACTTTTGCACCACACTGTATTTTAACTACTACCAAATTCAAGTAATGCTATGACACTTACCTCGCCAAGAGTCCTGTTTTAAGGATGAGATGAAGTCATGTTTAGGCCTCGCCAACTGTCTGTCAGCAAGATCGTTCAGTCAATTAGGGTTTCATGAAACGTGGTGGAGGGGTAAGCCAAAAAAAAAATCAAAAATAAATGGCTTGACATCTTCTGAAGTTGCAGTGAAGATCAAAGCGCACGTTTACGGTACAAATGTGAAGCCGACAGAGTTTGTCCGCATAGGGGTGAATTTCTCCAAAGCCCATATGGTTATTACTTTTAAATGGAAGATGAGACGGCACAAAATTAGCAGAGCTATTGGGTGAACAGAAAATGGCAAGTTCATGTCACGGAGCATTGAATTTTGTGTAATAGGGTTTGTTAATGCACCGTGTAGTGAGGTTCCCACAAGGGCAGATGCTGTCTTTTATGAGGCTGTCATTTCTACTGGGTGTTGATCTTAGGCAACAACAACTTTTTCCGTCACTTGATAATTTGCTGTTTGGATTCAGGCTCGTTTTACTCATTGCATAAATCACAAGCGCATTGCAGGCCACTATGTTGTTTTTTTTTTTTTTAATGTGTGGCTTGTATGGCAATCTGGGATTTTGTGAAAAGTAGTGACAGTATAGTATTATTTTAGTTATCCACTGATAACTATTAGAGTTGTGACCTCTTGTCAATGTCTAGGATATATATGGGAATTTCCTGATACTGCTAGTTTAAACTGAATAAGCTAAGCACAGTGGTGTTTTACATTTTTATGTTTTCAAACTGTGGCAGAAGTACCAGTGGTGGCACTTTGGCTGTCAAAGAAAATATTTTATTATCAGTTTTTGCAAAGTAAATTTGAATAAATTTGTGTTCATATCAAGCTAACAAGTAACAGCAGTGATAAAGATGAGTTGCTCCAGCTCATAAACTTTTATTTAATCAAAAACTCCGAAATGAAATGCAGTGGAGAAAGATACTTTATTCACAAGCTGAAGTGGATGGCAGTAAACGACAACTACTGTTAGCAGTGCAAGATAACAATAATGCTTTTATCTTCATTTTGTTTTATCAGTTACTGGGGAAGTGTGTGAACAAAAGGAGGTTTTAATAAACTGCGTATGAAAGATTTAAAGAGATAAAAAAAAATTGGCAAATGTGCAACAACATGTATACAAACCTTTGCATGCAATGCAATCATGTTGGGACTATTGAGAAAATTCTAAATGATCCAACTTTAAATTGAAACTTTCTGTTTACTTTTTACAGCTTGAATCTGGAAAACGTCAAAATCTGTTAAGACTTGTTAAGAAAATAAATTTAGAATATGCTAGTTTTAAAACTTAACATGTCTTGATTAAAATAGCCTAAATATAGTTTTCAGATTAATAACTTATTCTGCCCTATTGACCTTTATATTACCTGTAGTTACAGCAGATTGTTTGCTAAGATCTTTTTGAAAGTGCTTTTTGTCTGTCTGGGAAACAATCAGGAGAAGTTCCAGCTTTTCACACTCATCTGTGAAAAGCCATAAAACAACAGGAGTCCAGGCCAGTACAGGAGAGTCTCTGCTTCCACTCTGTTTAGACAAAGGGGACAAATGGCTTTTGATCTTGGAAACAAATTGCAGGGAGTTTCTAACTTTAGAGAGGGTCAGAGACAGCTCCTGGTTGGATGAGCAAAGATACACCGTATTTGAATAAATTAAAAGACAAGAATACGCCTTTACTATAAAAATTTGTACACGTGAGGAACAAACTAGATTTGCTCTTGCAATTCTCCAAAGACGTCTTTGCACGTCTTTGTTTTCCTTTCTTTCTTCCTTCTTATTTTCTATTTGTCTCAGGTAAATGAATGTATGTCTCTGTTGTTCTTCAGTTTCTGTTGTAAATTCATACGTTGGATTGGATTAAACTCTGTAATTCTGTGACGTCAACACTCATTGTTGTTTTCTGTGTGGCTACACGCGGTCCGCCGGGAGAACCTGGGATCCGTAAGAAGACTGAGCCAGAGATATTTCCCAAAAATATACTATAACTTAAAATCTTCTTCAACAGACTTTTGTCACTTTTTTTTTTTATTCAGCAATTATAAAAAAAAGTTGCTGTTGTAACACTGTTGTGTGTTTCATGTCAGTTTAGCTGTACAATGAAAGTATTGAATAATAAAAAATTACATCTAACACTTTAATCGGTTGTTTTTGTACAGCATGTGGAAAATCAAAGTTAAAAGTTTCTCTTGAGTGTCTTATGAATGATCATATATGAATGAAAAGTATCAGCATCATGGTGGAAACTATATATTCCCTGGATTCAGTTAATAAAAATGGCAACAACAAATCTTTGCAATCTGAAAACATTTTGCAGGGGACTTTCCCAAAAGAGCAATTTCTTTAATCTACATTCCTGGGTCATAATCCCAGTGTCCATACACAGAGAAATGAAATATGCACATACACCTATCTTTAGATGTTCACTGTGTTGTCTTTCAAGCATAAGATTGGAACTGTGTGTTTTGCAATCTTAAGGGACCGCTACAGAGAGACGGTATTAGAGTTACAGCACCCCGGTCCCCAGTTCTGTGGCAGCACAGCATCCTTCTTCAGGCTGTGGTCCCTTCAGAATGAAGGAGGATTCCCATCCATCTTCTCAGAGTTAGGATCTTGTCAGGTGGAGTGCTTCTTTTTGATCCTCACACCTAACAGTAAGCTTACCTCTCTGGTGATTCTGCCCAGAAACCTAAATACAACAGAACCGCGTGTAACAACCCACAACACAATGGTCTGAAACGCTTTGATTAATTGCACTAATTAATACCAGATGTTTCATAAACTCTTGCTTCTCATCTTTTACAGGAGAATGTGATTTGCTCACACTTGTTACGTCACTAATCAGCAAATGTCACTTTAAAGTTAGACATTATTTGATATACAGGTACATTGGATTGATTCCTCTTAAATAAAATAAAACGCTTCCACGTCTTAATGTTTTTGTGCAGTTCCCTGCTTGACTACTCAGACCTTTTGACACATGAAGTTACAATCAAACATGTCTATAAGTTTTAGTATATTATATTAATTTGTGATATAATTGCTTCAACAAGGGCAAGGGCAGCTGTTCAGAGTCAATGGGAAAATGGATAAAGTTAAATACTGAAGATACATTCAGAGCCTCTATAAAACAGCGCAGATCAAAACATATTAATGTAGTTCAGATGGTCCGATAAAAGCATGGGCCTAGATCTAATTAAGAATTTGCAGAACGATTTAAAATGTGATGTTTGCAGACACAACATCCACTGAACTTGACCAAGCTGGAGCTAATTTGGAGCAGGTCTCTAGATCTGCAACACTGACAGAGAAATGCCCTCCAAAGACTCACAGCTGTAACAGCAGAGTAAGGTGTTTATGCAAAGTGTTGACTCATTGATGCGCAATGCAAATCTAAACCAGACGTTTTAACAGTTTCATCTGGAAAAATAAACTGAGAGTGATGTAACATTTGCCCCCAAATACACAAGTTGTGTTGGTTTGTCACATAAAACCAAAAACCATTCTGTTTGTTGTAGCATAGCAAAATGTGAAAATCTTTCCAATGTGCTGCAAATCCTTTGAGGTTAAAGCAAATGTGTTTTTAACATATTCCCGTCATGTTGTAGGCTATAGAAGATTTATGCATTGTAAAAAGGTTCTTTAAATTGCTATAATGTATTGGACACGGGCAACAATATTTGATGGGTCTGCAGGGCAAATTTGTTCTTCAGTTTCACTTCTGCTCACTTCCAGACTAAGAAACGTGTCAAAGTTACAAATCCAGCCATCACGTTTATGTCTGGACCACTTTTGATTGAATAATCAGCTAGTTATTGTATTTTGATATCAAGATAGCTTTCGTAGGTGCCTGTCAAACAATCATAGGTGGAAAGCCTTTGAAAATTAACCCTGGGGAAGCTCGCTTTGTCTGGATAAACTACACATGTTTGAATTGTCTGTTCACTAACAAAACTTTGAGGAATGAGACAAAACCACTGTTTATAGAACAAACATTCATTTTTTCTCTGGATATCTTCTCAATGAGCTTGTGATTATTTATTATGTCACTAAGTATTGACATTTACTATTCTGTCAAAGTAAAACTTTTGACTGATGTTCATTAATGTAACATGTTTCCTATACTAAAATCTCTTCCCAGCTATAATCCAAGACGTTCATAGGTGCTGTACACACTGACTTTCTGTGAAAAACAACCAAGTTAAGTAATTTGATTGTCATACAAAAGGGCACTAAGTGGCTGGAATATACATAATATCACTCCATAATAATATATGGTAAAAATAATTAGAGACTCTGTAGTTACAGTAATATATTGTCAAGTTGAATGTTGACATTATTATCTTACTGTGTAGGTAAAGACTTTCTATTTTTTAAATAGTTACTTCTTAGTTTTTCCACAGCTGAGTTGACAAATGGATTTTGTTTAGTTTTGTACCACTAATCGAGCATAACGCACTTCTGTGAAACAGAGAAAACATGTTTTGACTTTATAACAGCAAATCTCGCAGATTATAGGCAAAGACATGCAGACTTTAAAGTTTTCTTAGAACATATTTACCTCATTAACATTCCCTGTGGTCTGAAAGTTACAGATTCCTCTGTGTAATAAAGGCAGATGTTTTATTTTATTTTTTTGTTACTCTGCATTTCCACACAAAAAACAACTTCATGTATTTTCAGAGCAGCTGTTGTTGAGTGAGAAGTTCGTCAAGCCAGCTGTCAGATTTCTTCCTCTGTGTTGTTTATGATGTGTACATGTCTTTCTGCGCTGTTCACAAAGTGCTGCGCCACACTCTGTCAGCCCTGCATGAGACAGACTTTGTATGGATTCATTGATTGACAGCATGACTGGAAGCTGCCAGGCTTGAAGCATTGAGTCGGCTCAGTCGATTTGTCCTTGGCTGACAGAGAGAGAAGTGTGATGACACACAGAAAGAGCAAACTATTAATTCACAGAGTCAGTGTTACAGAGAACAGCAATGCAAGGACAGCACTAAAAGCGATCAGAAGGAAAAGAGGCCAAAGGTTTGATGAAAGTGATGATAACGAATATTAACTGAATGAAAAGGATCAACTTTTATTAAATGGTTAAAGCAATGTTTTATTCATATATTGTACAGCAGGTTTCAGTACAGTTACACTGACCCTTTTATGTGACAAGATGGAAATTTTGTGTGTTTGTCAAGACTTGGGGTACTTAAAAGAAACATACAGATGGTACAAAGTAGTTATTTATGACAAAGTGAACAAAAGTTTGAAATAAAAACAGACAAAATGTAACATTTACTCAACAGTGCAGGAAATATAATATGAAATATGTGTTGAACTAATAGCTTATTAACATTTTAATAGCTTCATATTATGACTTCAAATACTCCGCATCTCAATGTTCCCAGAAGAGCTATATTAAAATTAAGGTTTGAATATGGTTTTTGCTAGAAGTCTTACAAACAGAAGACAACAAAATTAAAACCTTTTTACTTTGCTCACTATTATTTATTTATTTAATTATTTTTGTTAAAAAGGGGTGTTTTTAATTACATTTATTTTTTTGCTCTGTACCGACTCTGTGAGTTCAGATGAGGTGTTTGTTTATAATAATTCAATGCTAAAGTTAATATGATCAGTGCTGTGTGTATGATGGAGAAGCTTTAAAGTGCAGTCCAATAACAAAATTTCAGATTTTCATATTTTGATATGGAGCAGTTTCCTAAAGTGCTATGCTAACATTTGGATGTTTAATTTGTTTTTGATAGGACTAGTTGATCATTTGGCTTGTGACATTGAAAACAGCTTAAACAAAAGTTTTGGTTTGAAGTGTGCATCTCAGCAGTACGTTGGTATCTGTTGGAACAGATGCCACTGTTAGCACAATGCTAAACAGCTAAAAACAAATATCACTGAAAAATCCAGATTTGATAAGTTTACAAACTAATGTGCCAATGTTTTCAGTGCTAAAATCAACTGCATGGATTGTGAGGGAACGTGGCAACATAAAATCACAGAAAGTAGACCAACAACAGGCATCAGGAGTTGACTACAGCAACGAGTCCCAGATATCAACAAATACTTTAATCGGGACCTCGACCTCTTCAATGTTTTGAACTGCAAGAAAGACACGCTATCTTGCTAGCTAGATATTTAGCTATCTCTTCAATATAAATTTCTGAATCCACTTTTCTACTTCAAGAATTAAGTTTGTGTTTATATTCCACCATCTTGTCTAGTACTTATTCATATCTTATATATTTTTGACATTGTGTCAATTTTGTCCCTTAACTGTTGACCGAGAGAACCCTGCTCAAAAATGCCCATGAGCCTGCATGATAAGGTTTCTTATCATGCACAAATGGCAAATAAGAAACCTTGAACTTTGAACCTTGAGTTATCTTAGCAAATAGAGTGGAAGCATCATGAAACTAATTTTGAATTTTGAAGGTATGGTGATGATTAAGTGCTCAAAAAAGAGGTCATTTGATTGATGGAGGCTGGAATGTTTATCATACCAATGCTAGTGCTAATGCTAAAGGTAAACAAATTGTTATAGCTTAATTATGTTTGCTAAAATCCTGCCAATCAAACTGAGATTGATGAATATAAATACAAAAGTAAATGCTATGGGGACAGCGCAGCACATTATGTTGACATCTAGATGATAAAATACATATGATAAAGCCAATACCGTTGTAAATTAGTGTTGATAATTCTAAATGTAAATGCTGAGGGGGTGATGATTATCTAATAATTGTGTCGGACTGTAACGATGATAAAGTCGTTACTTGTAATTATTAATGCGAGGACGTTTTGTTCTGAGATTTGTTGATGCAGCCCCATTATTTTGGTAATGATGATAAAGATAAAGGTGATAACAAAGCAGCGGTAGCAACCTTTGTGTGAGTAATAGTTACACATGTTCCATAAATATCCTGTTTACTCTCCCACTGTTTGATCTAACAGGTCTGCGAGGCAGACTCGCACAGACACTCCGAGTGCAGTATTGCAGAAATGACAGTCCTCCCTTTCCTTCCAGCTGTAGAGAACGCACCTTCAGCCATTCATCAGTGTCACCCTGTCGCCGTCGGTTACAGCCCGGGGCCCGTCGCGTCTTCATTACGGTCCAAATAAATCTGAAATAAAACCACAGATGATTTATTAGCTTCCGACGGCGTCGTGCTGGTTAGCATGGTCTGCCGCCACTCTGGCCTAGAGAGACAGTTCCCCGACATAAGCAGCAGAAATGTGATGTGACAGGGAGATGTTGGTTTGATATCAGTTTGTGATCACAAATTTTACCTGATGAGAGGAAGGGGGCACGAGGGAACTGTCACAGGCCAGTGGTGTTTGTCTGACGCATCCCTGCATGACGCGAGGAAGGAACGCGGAGGCTAGAGAGAGCCTTTAGGAAGAAAGCACAGTTGGCTTGTTCTCCCCATCCACTGAAGGGTGAAGTATGTCTTTTTTTTATGTGTGTGTGAGTGAGAGGGCGGAGGGAACTCATAAAGCTGTTAAAAATCAGCCTTTGCATTATATATAGTATATATAATTGTGTGCAATTTTAAAACTAATGCATTCATACAGGATGCCTATCTTTGCTTTACTCCACATTGGCTGCATCCTTCTGAAGCTGCTGAAACAGCTAATAATTTGCAATTAAATTATTAGTTTTCTTTTATTTATCACAGTTATGGACAGTTTTCTCAACTTCGATTCAGAAGCTGCTGAAGCCACAGTTCTTCCTGTGTAGTCAGTCACCTTGATGAAAAGCAAGAAGGTGATTTATTAAATATAATGATTCCTTGGACGTAACAAGCTGTGCATGTGCAGCCACTGACCAATGTGCAAAACACATGTGCATGCCTGTTGAGAGGGATAGCATGAAATATACATCCTCACCTCAAATGTAGTTGCAGTGCATGCAAAACCAGTGTAAAGCATGTAATGATTAAGATAAGAAAAATGTTTCTCTTTTTCAGAATGTTTGCTTTTCTGGTTGGTAAAGAATTTATTTTAATCGCCCAATTAAGCTCGTTTTCACGATCATTTTGTGTCGTCTTTTCTACGTCTCTTACAATAGGTACATTTTAAGAAGCAGAGGAAAATAGCAATGGTACATTGCTAAAAGTAATTTTTAAATAGATTTATTAAACAAAAAAAAGAAACAATGTGTACAATTTTATATATAACTATAAACCATCTGGGTTGAAATATACAATGGCAAAAATTTCATTCATTTTTGGAAAATGATGGTCTGACGGGACAAATTGATGTTCACAGATGCCTTTCATCCAATCAAGGAAGAATGGGCAAAAATGTACAAATGCATGCCACACTTTCTAGATTTACATTCACTCGCATTACACCTTTACTTTTAATTTTCTATATTTTCGTTAACTTAGGACAGATAAAACTATGTTGTTTTCTCATGGTGACCACTAACATCGGCAACTTGATAAACTGACAATAAATTTTAGAGACCAACATTTCTTTCAGTCCTGGTTTTTATACAATCGATTTAACTTATCCAACAAATCTTTTTAGATTCGATTTTCTATTTCTTTAAAAGGTCACTGATTTACAGACAACTGTATAAACTGAAGTCTTGCACTTCATCATTCTCTTTATAAATGACCCACTTTATTTATTTGTGGAAGAAAAAAAAAACTTGAGGATGTCTGTACCTTCTCTCCGTCCACATGTTGTTTCTCTTTCTTAAGAGACACAGTCTGCCCCGACTGTGTGCTGCTGAGATAAAAGGTCAGGATTTAGTCTGATATTTGTTTTGTGGCCAGCCGTGCCTCTAACCCTGGAGCTGGTCCCGGTGTAGCCCGTCGCAGCAGAGCCCAGTCCAGATGACAGAGCTCCAGCTGACTCCAGGCCAGTTCAGCGGGGAGAGGCACAGCTGAGACCTGCAGGTGTCACATTGTCCTGGTTGTCACTAACCCAATTACACCTGGACCGCTGGGGACAAGCTCGCTCCACTATGAGGTACGAAAGCACAGGCACACATTTATGTACAGGCAGTTTTAATACACGCAGATATCAAAGACGTGTTTAAGGGAGAAGATGGGGGTAAACTCAAGTTTTAACTAAAGAAAAAAAAGAAGACAGGAAGTTATTTCTAAGTCTGCTAATTAATCGAACATTAGTAAAACCACATAGAGTGGACGAAAGCAAGAGAAAAGACACATTAAAAGAAAATTCTTATTTTAATTTTATGCTGTAATTCCCATCTTTCCTTTTTTTGTTACTGTTCTCTCGCCTTTATTATGTGTCTGTCTCAGAGTCTTTTTTGCGTTTTTAAACGTGTATGAACAAACGTATCACTGATTAAATATTTGCAGCCATAATTGCAGTAAAGCAACTAAATATGCGGGTGTTTGTGTCCCAGGATAACATGTTTCTGATATTATGGGGACACAGATGTGTCTGCATAGTTGCATAATGGGGAATTGTGTCAAAAGCAAGTTCTCTTGATGTCAATCATTATTTTTTTATGGCAAAACGTCCTTTAATTTTACTGTTAGGCAGGCTCTTTTTCTGTATAAAGATATATTAATGTGTGTAAGTCAGTGTAAAATCCTCTTAAGTCATGGAAACACAACTGTGCGCGAGTGTGTGTTTGTATGTGTGTGCTCTAATGGTGTTTAATGCCCAGACTAATGGTTTCAGCAGGGAATCCTTGTGCCGAGCTTTAGTCCAGGCCCAGGCTGATCGCTGGCAGGACCATTCCTCATCTTGATACCGCATGGAGGTGAGAGCCAGGGGAACACACACACACACACACACACACACACACACACACCAGCAGCCTTTGCCTCTCACCAGCTACTGTGATCTCTGTTTCTTTTCCTTTGTTTCCTATTAGTTCTTGCATTTTATGTCTCTTGCTACCTTATAAGCTGTCTCCCCATTTCTCTTGAGTTACGTTTTTGCTCCTATTGTTTTTATTAGCACCCTTCCAGCTAAAACAAAAATAAAAATTGCTTGCCCATTATGATTTTTTTTTTTACTTAAATAACAATGCTTCAGCACCGAATAGGTATCAGAGCTATCTAAAATGTTTCCCTTAGAAGAGCATTTATTGGACCCTCAGGTTAAGACACACAAGAAATATTTCCTGTCACAACCTATCGAGGTTTTGGGGCTTTATGAAGTGGTGACTGAATCTAACAGATGTCCCCAGACTGCTGGAGCTGAAGGTACGGGGTTGGTGTAGAGCTTTAATTCTTAAAAAAAAAAAAATGCACCAAGTACAATCTGTTTACCAGTGAGTGGGTTAGGAGGTTCTTAGGGTTTTGACCAATTTTATATGTGACACATAAAATCAATTATTATTGCTACTACTGCTGAAATAATCCAACATGTAGATTATTAGTTGTAATAATGTTATTTCTATTTATATATTGTTGATTGTGACGCAGAGAGTCAAGCAGAGATATACTGTAATTAACACCAGCTGAATATATAGCCCAATCTGGTCAGATTTTGCTTCTTATGAATAGCATTAATGTTCTAGGTAAAAATAAACAGGAACTTGGATTCTGGAAAACATACTAAAAATGGAGTTCATGAAGAACAGTTAGAGTCCATTGATAAAATAAATAAAGCAAAGTATCCTACCAAATATTCCATTCAAACAATCCTCTTGCAACTGAGACAATCACTGAGACTGTAATGACAACTAAAAATCACTACAACCTGCAACCTCTATCTGATATTAAGTTGATTCCTAAATATAGAAAAAACAAATTCAACAAGACAATACTAATGTACCGTGTTTTCATGCAGCTAAAGACTGAATTCCACACTCTTGAGCCCAACACACATGCACTATTCATGCTGGGTACTACTAAAATGAAACACAAACACATACTCCATAGATGTGGCAACAATTGATGTTTTATAAAATTAATAATATTGCAAGCTGCATTTTTTTCTAGCATCATGCTGCAGAGTGATGTTTATGTGTAGTGTTTTTGGATGAATCTGTAAGCGCAACCCTTGCTTTGAAGCTGTTTGGATTTGGGCGCCATGAGGCCTTATCGTTGGCTCTTATTGGTGCTCGTTTCTTGGATTCGAGGTAACTTAAGGACCTTTCTGACATTTTGGAGAGAACATAGGAAGCTGGAATTGAATGCAGAGGAGACTTTTGACATAGTAATAAGTGAGTTTGCATAATGTTGATTCTGCAGTCCAATGTTGTGGACTATGTCAAAGAAGACTAGCCTCGTATTAGGGGAAATCATATTTGTGGGTTTCTGCACAGTGGCACATTTGTTAGCAACGTTGCCTTTCCAAAAGAAGTTATTGAGTTAGAATCCCAGATTGGCATCTTTCTACACAGAGTTTGGATATTCCCCCCTTCATCTCTCTAATAACTTGTCTTTAGATGTGAGTGTATCCGTGCATCATTATTTGCACTGTTACCCTGTGATGGAGTAGCGAGTTGTCCAGTGTGTGCTCCACTTTAGGCCAAATGAACGCTGGAGTTGTGACACCGGCCCCGGCAACCCTGCATAGAAAAGCAGGTATAGACAATGGATGGCTGGATTTGTGGGTTGAATCAACTGACTTTTGAAAGAAAAGCTGATTGAAGAGCATCATGATGAAGAGGAAAGTGCAAGGTGGTAGAGGTGGAATATGGATAGCAGAGTGTAAGACAAAAAAGTAGGCGGGGAAGTAAAAGGGTGCATGTGGATGTAACAGAATGCAGGGTTGAAAATGAGAAGAAGGCATGGGGTATTTCTGTATGTGTGGGTGTAAGTGTAAGGAAGCAGGCGGTATATGGGTATATTGGTGCCGGGCAGCGGGGCTGGGGGTGTGTGTCAGTACAGATGCTCTGTGACCGGGTGTCACAGCTCGGGCCAGGAAGCTGAATCCACCGATTAATCACCAGGCCCCTCCGCTTGTAATCAAACGGGCTCTGGCCATGATGTATGAGCCATGTCACAGTTACTGACTAACACACACACACACACGCAGAGACACACACACACACATGCTGCATTCACAGTTCATCACATGCACACGTGCAGTCACAAACGTATGAGGACGAACAGACGCACGCGGCACCCAGAACAACCTCTGGCGGCTCACCGGGATTATGGCTGTCTTCCAAAGGCCACTGGGGCAGACTTCAAAGGCGCAAACATAAACATCGTACAAAACCCAACACATTAAAATCTTAGTCAGCAGCACAGCGCGAGGAAACAGAAAGACCTGGAGAAAAAGAGTGGGAGCTGAGAAAAAAACTAAGGTGAGTCAGAGGGAATTTGGGACTAATGAGGAAGACTGATATACTGAATAATGGGAGTAGAAGAAAGACGGATGAAAAGATCGGAGTCCAGAGAAAGAGGCCTGTAAATGAACGAATCAGGGAAGAGATAATGAGCGAATGAGCTCCATGAGCTCCAGAAGGAAGTGAGGAGCTGAGGCTGGGATGAAGAGGTGAATCCATGGGGATGAGGGTAAAGCTCTTGGTCAGCGGTTTCCACGGCAGCACCGGACAGGGTAGCTGACAGGATGAATAATTTAGGACGAGGTGTGTGGACATCGATCCCGCAATTCACTTTGGCCTGATCACACTGACCCGTGCACAGACTCTCACAGAGGCAGACGCACTTAAATCACCACAGATAAGAGCTGACCTCCATCAAACCTACATAGTAGCAAATGATTGCCATCTTACAGCCATTATTTTGGCTACAACACAGTTAAAACGCCATTATCTCCAGCTTTACTCTGGCGTTAATGTGCACTTCTGGCATGCTTATCAAACAGCACCCTTCTTATTTAGTGGCAACGGTGTATAAAAATAATAAAATCTCTCTATATTTCACTGTAGTGGATGATCTTACGTTGATAAAATTAAAGACATTTTTACGTTTAAAGTCAGTACATTTATTCCATGGGGAGAAATCAATATAATGAAAAGTTTATGCTTTCTTTTTTTTTTTTTTTCAATTTTGAAAATTTCCTAGAAGAAAATTTTGAGTAGAGCCATTTCAAGCTAAATTTCTGATCCATGACACAGAGGCCCAAAACCAAAGAACATGGGTTTTAAGTAAGACTAATGTGCTTTTACCTTTATAAATCAATAAGTGGCTCGAAAAAAAAAAGTGCTCTGTATTTCAAACTCAAGAACCTTTGGGGCTTTTAATGACTTAAATAAGTAAGCAACAAAATATCATACAACACTGGTACTTTTGACTCATTGAGGAATTTAAAAAAAAAAAAGCAAACATATCAGGTTTGGTCCTATTGTTTATAATTTCAACTAGACCCAGGTTAAGAACCACAGATCTAATTCAAAGTGAATTTAAAGCTGTCTTGAGTGTTTTCGTAGTGTATATGTGTATATGTTTTACTGTTTTAATGTTTTGGGACACAAGTGGCCTTTATTCCTTCTACCACCGATCCACACAGCACCATGTAGTTCTACAAAAGCTAAACCTCACATGCAAATTAATTCTATATTACTTCCTGAAGACTTACTTATTATATCCTATGTTCATTAATTGTGGTTCCCTAAATAGACCAGGTGGTGCTAATGGAGTACAACAGATTAAAAATGCATGATCATACCAAAATAACAGTCTTATCAGAGCCACAACTCCACACTATAGAATGGCATGAGCAAGACTGTATAAATGTATCAATTTTTGAAGTAAATAATTATGAATTGACAAAGGATTAGTCAGTTCTTCAAAATTCAACTGAAAACTAAGACGAAGAGACAAAATGACCAGCACTCATTGAAGCTAGCGATTTATTTTCTTACTTATTAGATCATTTATATACTTATTAGATCATCCATATAATCAAATTATATGGATGATTACATGAAGACTCAGGTAACATCTGCATCTTTTTTTTTTTTGTTTTTTTTTTGCCTGTGTTGATAGACGCCAATGACTGTGAATGCTGCTAGCTTTCAGTGGTTTAATCTGTCTAAAGTCTTTCCTGTTTGGACCCCATACTTCCTGTCGACTACAACCTGATACTTCCCAGTTCAGGCACATGTCTTTCATGCTCGTTGCCTCCGATGCAAACCAAACACAGACGCTCCCACTGTTTGTTTTTCCTGCAGGAAAGAAGCAAGGGACAACTTTTAGATACTTATTTACATGGGGAACCTCTAATTGAGCAACTCCGTGCCGCCCGATGACAAATCGTCATATTTCACCACTTTATTACTTTGGCGAGATTGATATTAAACCCCGGTTATAATGAACATCCACTTAAATGGCAGTCTTACTTTTTTTTTTTTTTTTTAGCAACGTTCCCTCAGCCTCTGGCACAACACAAAACCATTTTTAACCCGGCAGAACAATGTTTCTCCGAAATCTCCCCGGCTTCGCAGGCACCTCTCCTCTTCATTCATCACACAGCCTGAACAAGTGACCGGGGAATGACCTCGCTCGCACGCAGACGCTCACACACATACACACACACTGGCAAACTTGGAATCATCCCACACAAAAGCATGATTCATTTATCACAAACGATGGATACCTTGGAACACATGCTCCAGCACGCGCCCTCGTACACTCCCACGTAGACACGTACCTCGGCGCGCACGCTCACGTGTAGCGGCTCCTTTCACATCCGTTACAGATGGGTTCTCCTCCTCCTCGCTCCTAAATGAATATAAATATGTCTCTTTGACATCATTCATCTGCCAGAGATGAACACATTTGCCTCATTTTGCCAAAAGAGGCAGTGTTGCCTTCTCTTGTGTCGCAGAGAGACGCATCTGGGGAAACCGAAATTGAAAAGCAGAGTGGCGGCAAGGATGAAAGGTTCAGAAAATAATAATAATCCAGCGGCATCTGATATGGCCTGGGACCGAACGGTAAATGATAACGCAAATGCTTAATGCGGTTTTTGTTTTGCCCTCCCACAAAGACAAGCAGGTGAACAAACTTCCCACTCTTTTTTAAACACATTTCATTTGCTGCTGCCTCCGACGATCAAATCCGATCCCATCTCTTGTGATGGCGAGCATTTAAGACGTGGTGCTTTGCGGCCCATCAGCGGCATTCTCCACCTGTGCAAAACACCTTAAAGGTGTCCTGACATAATCGGTAACAATCAGGGAGAAGATGACGGCTAGATGATAAGCCGAAGGAGATATGATGGGAACAGATTGAAACAAAATGGCGGGTGACGTGGCACAAGGAGTTATGTTGTACGGGCCAGTGACGAGAATTCACGGAAGAACGCCAATCAAGTGTTTGAGAGATAAAGATCATCCAGGAAGTTTATTTTTGTTCTCTTAGGGATCCAAGAAGGAAAGCAGTACACCTGTTGAGAGCCCCTTTCTGCCACATTATAAAAAAAAAAAACAAAACAAAAAAAACTCTTTCATGTCATTAAGACATCCTTCAATTATAATTTAGAAACCATTACCAAACATGACCCGTACACTCGGTCGCAACGTCTTCTTAATGTTCTGCCAGTGACGCCCTGAGGGAGGCGACAGCGGTTTTCAAAGTGAACCAGCTTCTGCTGCAATCTGTGCTCCATATGTCATTAAGGCCATTAGGGAAACGCTGCGTTAACGTTAAAGCTACAGCGCCAGCCTGGTTGAATGTGAGCCGCTGTGGTTCGACATAAAAGCGCCGTCTCACTTTGTCTCCCCTTCCTCTCTTTGTCTGGCTGCCTGCCTTAACAAGCCATTGTCTTTCTTTCCCACCACCATGCTTTTCGGAACTGCATCCTCCATTTCCCCGCTTTGAGTCATTTCTCTTTCACTTTGCCCTCCCTCCACCCCCTGCTGCCTGTCTATCTCACCTTCACAGGCGCTACGCTCTGCCACTGGGGGCAGTAGAAGAAAGGGGCTTTGGGTTCTTGGGATAATACGACCAGTGAAGGAACTTTGACATTCCGAGAAATTGTTCCGGTTTTATTTATATCACCATCTTTTTTGCTCTTAGATTTATTTAGTTTAGCTTTTTTATGTTTATTTTTGATATTATTTTAGAGTATTTAGAAAGAAAATAGAATCCAATTAGCATGCAATAACCTAAAGTGACACAAAATTAAAAAAAAAAATCCAAACCTGTCTTTTACAGAACAAAAAAGATAAAAAGTTTCCATTTTGTCTCCATTTCATAAAGTAATTCATATGAGGGCATAAACAAATGAGAAACAAAACATCAACTCTTGAAATGTACCCCTCATTCATCCTGGGAATTGTCTGTCTTCAGTATGATTTTATATCTCACTAGATTTCTCAGTTTATTTTCAAATGCATTGCAGTAATGAACCCCCCTGTAACTAGGGCACATTTCTTTTAGTTTTTCATCTGTTCGTTGTTTATATACACTTATCCTCGCGGGATAAGCCTGTCTCCAGGATCCATTGGGCGAGAGGCCGGTGGTTGCACCCTGGACAGGTCGCCAGTCTGTCGCAGGAACCCACACATGCACAGGAATAATATGCAGAGTCTTTGTAGAAAGACCCTAAGCCAGAAATCACACCCAGGACGGCAATAGTGGCCATCAATGACACTGTTCAGTCATTTTACTTCTTAAAACCATTTTAAAAATGTATTTTTAGGTTCAGGGACCAATTTATTTTTAGCTTAGGGTCAGGTTGGTTTAGCTTTTCCTATTCATATTTTGTATTTCCTCTGATCGTCTTCGTCTAACATTAACATTTGTTTGATGACTTGAAATGTTATTTTTCAACAAAAAGGAGGAAAGGGCTTTCACGGCACTGTAAATATTTTGAGAACCAAAGTTTCAAATAGCTTGTCAAAATTGGAACAATAACTATTGCAAACAGTGTGTATTATGACCTTATGTTGACAATGTTTTTGACTCTATGTGCTATTGCAACAGACTTTGACATATTTGTCCTAATATAATTTATTTGGTTTCCAGCACAGTTTGTGATCCCTAATGAGCCTTAAAGATTTGCTTTCATAAACTATGTTGTGAAACTTTACTAAGAAAAATGCACCTGCACATTTTTCTTTTATTTTAGGCAATAGAAATGATCTTTGTTGATTCAACAACGCATCACAGTTGGAAACCAAGAAACCAGTAGGGTATGTTCACCTAGAGGTTAGCTAGAGGTCAGCGAGTGTAGTGTCATGTCATGTCTCCGCTCCGATCCCGCCACCCCTCCCGTTTCTTCTTCTTCCTCCTCGTTTCTTCTCACCTCCTCCTTCCCCATTCCTGTGACAAAGAGAGCCAGTTTGGTTGCCAAGGAAACAGGCTTTTTCTACGGCGATGTTAGAACACGTGGGAAGGACAGGGCGGCTTTTGTTTCGCTCCCGAGATGAAGGATTTTCCACATGCATGTTTAATCGCCAGACTTATGGCCCCCGAAGCCCAAGAACCCCGGCCCATCCACCACCGCCTGATTATGCTCAATGGAGCTTCTGACACCGTCATCTCGCCTGTTTTATCACACTTCGCGGCTCTCACAGCGGCCAGCCAAGCCATTGTTGCACAGCGTTCCTGATGAGACCACAGCTGGGACCGCAGATAGTCAGATCAAACAAGGAAGGCATACATGCATCCATTAATGGGTGCACCCCTGGTCAAATAAACGTACACAAGGCTGGGTTTACAATCCTTTTTTGCCTTTTCGTGCATGTTGGCACCCACCCAGTTCTCTTTGGCTTCGCACAGCAGGGGGACAACATGGCTGATCTCCATGGGAACTGTGTGTGCCGTTCTGCTACAGCTGTGATGTATGTGGTGACACTTTTAACCCTGTGGTGAACTCTATATTGCAGGGAGACTATTCCCCCCCCAACCTCCCTGCTATTTGTTGCGTATGGCTTGAGCTAACGATATATACAAGGGTCACGGTCTGCTACAGAGTTTGCTTCCTGCATGAGGAAGAAAAAATATGCTACCCTTATCGTGGAAACCATAAATGAAATGTTTTAAAATATGACATGTTGTTGGTCATTTATCAGTCACTGTGATTTATTGCCAATTTTTGCCAAGTATACATCAAAAGTACACCAGAAATAATTCAGATGCGGATATCTTTTGATGGTTTTGAAGATGTATTTGAGCTTCACACCCCCTCGCCCTGCACTTATAATGAAACCACTTTTTTAAGGTCCATTTTGAATCAAAATTATACCAAAAGAGTAAAAAAAAACTAGTGCATAAAACGACAGCCTGAAGGTTTTAGTCATATTTGGATGTAAAAAAATATATATATCCACCCATCACTGTGACCGATGTCTTTAGTTGCCATTGGGCAAAGGTAGAGTACGTCCTGGATGGATCACCAATAGATTAATAAAAAAAAAGTACTGTTAATTGCTATAATTTTTAAAATCCTATAAAAATTTTATCACAATCTTTAAGAATTGTGAGAAATAAATTCGCCTTTAAAATGGTGAAAATCACACACAGGCTTATCGCTTCAGGCAGACATGACTAGACCATCGTTAAGTCACATATTGAAGGAGGCTAGACTTCATTAAACCTCATTCATTTAGTTTATTGGAATTCTGATTGTCACAAATTAAACAGAGCATCGTGGTACGATTGAAGGAGGCCTTTGGAAAGGTAATTGGAGTATTTTCTGAGTCTGGTAAGAGGTTTACTCCAAGCACTTTAAATTAAAAATAATTTAAAGTAGCCTTTCCACTGTACAGAACATAGTCGTGGAGAACATTCAAAACCGCTGCCGTCACACCTTGGTCTGGCTGTCCAAACAAATTCCCTAGCACTAATCGTACCAGCAGACCGCAAGAAAAAAAATCTCTCTAAAAACCTTCATCACGTGACTTATAGCTGAAACATAATACCGTTGGTATGAAAGTCCATGCCTGTACAATAAAAAAAAAAGAGAGTGTGGAAGTTTAACTTTCTGGAGGGTGTGCCAGAAGGAAACTTTTGCTTTTTTTTAGCTAAATATAAAAGTCAGAGAGAGAGAACTGACACAAAGAACACTGGAGTAATGTTCTTGGCAGAGATTAGTTTAAGATTGAATATTTCGTAAACTACAACAGAGGACATGGTTTGCAGAAACCAACTACTGTATTCCAGGAGGTGGTTTTCCAGGAACATGGAGGTCATGGTAAGGGAATGCTTTAATGCAGGGAAGCCGGGCCAGCTCACCATCACATCATCTACCATGAATTCCACCATGTAGGGGTGGAATTCAGGGGGGTATTCAGTGGAAATGTGACACCATATATATATATATATATATATATATATATATATATATATATATAAGATGAAACATAATTGGACCCTGAAACATGGAAACACAGTAAGCCCACCAACAACTGACAGAAAGTTAGGAAATGAAAAAGCCTGGACTGAGTCAACGCCCAGTTGATCTTATTGCTTTGCTGCGTGACTAGAAATGGGCTGTACGTGCAGCGGGGCAATGTTTGTCAGGGACTGATAAATGGCAAGAAGTTATTTCATTTGAAGAGGGTAGCAAAAATGTAGGACATGGTGTCCTAACTCTAGTGGTGAAAATGACCCCAAGCACACATTCAAACTGGTTTTGGAATGGACGAAGTGGACTTAAGCTAAGGTTCTGGAATGGCGCTGACCTCAACCCTACTAAAATATTATGGCTTGACATTTAGGTCTGCGTTTGAAAACCAACCAACTTAAAGAAACCCAACCAATTCTAACGAGAAAAATCTTCAAATTAATAGCCCGAATTATGACCGAAGTTTGTTGATCGCCACAAGAAGCAGCCAACCTTAGATTCACACCTGTGCACTCTAGTTTTAAAGCAATATTGCAGTTTATTTTGTATCGCTCCACCTGCCCAAAGTAAGCAGGACTTTTATAACTATCATAAGCACATGTAAGCATCTCATTGATACCAATTGCTGAACCACCTTGACCGCATTTTAAAGATGGAAGACAGCCGCGGTCTGGTTTGGTGACTGGTAGGCTTCACTGTTTGTTTGGCCCTCACGTGTTTGTTTCCGGCCTGGTTCCAGATATGTATGTTCCTTATTGTCACACAACAATTCTACAGAGCTTCTGTGGGCACGCATTTTCCACTGACATTTACAAATCACGCACTTTGTTTCATACATAAAAAAGGGTCAAGCAAACAAAACCCGGGCCCGGATATGCAAGTGAAAACACGGTTAGATTTCTCCGGAGGTTTACATACAGAGTGACTAACCAACGTTGTTGTGTGAAGACACAGTCACGTATACCTCCAGTGTCTCTGACTCCATCATTGTGACATAAACATGTAAGTGTCACTGTCAATACAGAAACTTAGCACACAAAAAAAAAAATATGTAATTTACGACTTCTGAAGTTCAGTCAAAGGTCATGGCTTCCTGCTGTGCTGGACACATAGAGGAACCCCAGGTAAATATGTAAAAAAAATAAATAATAATAATAATAATAATAATTAAATTAATCTTTCATAGCAGCAGCACAACCCAGCTCAAAAAAAAAAAAAAGAATCAAATATTTAATTGAAGAATTTACTCCATAAGGGCCAAAAAAAAAATCACGGTTGGTGAGCAGGATAGTGCAGAAAATAATGTTATTTTAGCTTCACCAAGTGTCCATAACCTGCATTAGATTTTATCTCCATGCCAACCAGGTGTCTGGGAGGCATGCTAGGAAACTGAGCTTGGAGTTTAAATGCTTTTGGTTCAGATCAGACCAAGATTAGAGCACTCTGGATTTGTTTGGCATGTGTCGAAAGGTTAAAAAAAAACAAACAAACAAACAAAAACATCTCATGCCCACCCAGTGTTAAGCACGGTGGAGGATCTGTGAATCTGACGATATGTTCTTTTTCGAAAGCTAATAGGATCATTAACAGAATGCATGGTATCCTTAACTCTTTAAAGTACTAATATATTTTCCAAAAGAATATAATGGCTTCTCCCAAAATTTGGAAAAGCTGTCATTGTTGGGTTTTTCAACTGATACTGACCCACAACAAATAACCAAGTCACCACAGACATCAGCATCAATCAACACCAGAGGCTCCACAGACCTAAATCCTACAGAAAAGTTACTCTTTTTTTGAATTTCCCAACCTTGTGAAATTATAAAGTTAATGAAGAAGTGCTGTGCTGTTGTAGGACCTCCAAAATGTGTTTCACACAATTGAACAGAACCATCAATTTCTTCTTATTTTGTCCCCCAACTACATTTTTTTAAAATTAAATGTAAAGATTATGCCACTCCAATAAAGATGAATTTATTTGAAGGCTTTTCCTTGCTGCATCTGTGTTGCCCTTGCAGAAATGAGGCATTTCTTCTGCGTTTCCACCACTAGGAGTGCTGCAGCTTTGCACAAAAACCAGTCCTCCCAATTCCCCCAGCACTGCTGCTTCTCTCACCGTGAGCCATGAGGAGCAGAGGAGGAAGGGGAGCTGACACCCAATAAAAGCTCACAAGCAGACACCCTCTTAATCATACACTTTATTATGTTTGTGCTTTACAGAAACAATCGGTTCCACATTGAACCAGTTGCGGGGTGATAATATATTGTGAGGGACGGACAGATAATGCAGACAAAGTGATTGCGGATGACAAAACAAATATATGTTCAAGCGAGATCTTAAAAATAAATCACATTTCCAGCACTTTGTGAAACAGCGACTGCAGAGACAAACAGCAGTACACGCTGAGTTTAAAGAACATTTTTCTGAGATTTTTTACCATTTCTTACAACACAAAAATTTCTCAATTCTAACACACATATATATATAGACATTTTATTAAAGTAGTAGGGGGATTTTCTTGATTTCTTTCGCAAGGTTAGTGTAGCAGAAACAAAACAAAGGGAACATTCCATGTGTTGTTGGAGCTCCTCGGTTCTGTTTGTCCTGCTCATGGTGTGGAGGGGTCATGACCTCCGAAGATGCACTCAGACCTGCCATACCACTGGGAGGTCAACTTGAGGGTCTGAAGACAAAAGAAGCAAAGGTATGAAACATATAAAACATCTCAAGAAGCAGATAAAAATCTCAAAATTCAAGTTTATGTTATTTTGTTTCCTTTTAAAAAATATTTTCTTTGCTAAAAAAAAAAGTCAATCTAAACTATGGAAATTGGATGAGTTGTGCTCTGTGTGGAAACAACACTTTGCTCTACCTTCGATCTCCCAGCTAACTCATTGCAGGGTTGACTTGTTGTCTCATTTGTCTGATTTCTATATGGACGAAGCAGCTCCGTGAGAACATATTTTATAATTCTTTAAATGAAATCAGGCATAGAGCAAACACCACTGCAACAAATCAAGAGATAGTAAAAGAACTGACCAGGACATGGTCTTCTGTAGACGAATGTGTAACTTGTGCTTAATTTTACAGTAAATCTGGCTAGACTCTCTATGGAGAGTATGAGAACCAAAACTGGAAACTTAAAATCACAACATAGCCACTCCACATTTTGTTTCTTTTAATTTTTAGTCAAAATCGCAAATTTAAAGAAAAATAATAAAACACATTAGATCACATTATGCATTTTAGTTTAAAGAATCTCATACAGGTTCTGTTTATTCATTTATTTTCAGTGTCTTTGTATCTGGGAACTGTTTGCAGTGAACCAAAGCAGAAAGATGTTAACATTGACTGCTTCAGCATTTGCTTATGTCTCTCCAATAATAATAATAATAATAATAATAATAATAATAATAATGGCAACATTTAACATTATCACATATGTGACTTGACCAAAATTTTAAAAAAGTGTGAGGGATGTTCAAGTGTGAGAACTTTAGCGAGGCAAAATATACATGTAAACTGTTCCTTCCCTATCAATCACAAGTTGTGGTCGTCATGTTTGGGGACAGCGCCCATCGCGCCCCCCGCCCCCAATCCTTCCCTGCCTGTGGTCCTGCCACCGTTGTTGAGTGGGTGACCTTTTCTCTCGGCTAATCCACACCAAAAAGCCCTAATTACTGCTGCCGCTCCACCGGCCTCCTCTGACCCAATAATCAATACAGCCAATTGGCTGGCGGATCGCCCCGTCAGGCACCGGAGCTTTACATGCAACTCAGAGTTAAGTCTGCGTGTCTCAACATGCGTGCTTATGCGTACGCGACCTCATGACACAGCGACGGCAATTTCATTATAAGACCTTGCAGGGAGGAAAGGCAGGTAAGGACTTAAAGGTGATGCCGTTTGGATCGGCCGCTACGGCAACAGAAAAACAAACAAGAGGATGACTAAAAAGTAACCCTACACGCACTTGTATTTACACACATCCCTCCCTCCGCGCTGAATGTTGTGACACCAGTTGACCTTATTGAGCTGCTGTTGTGCAAAGAGTCCCTGATTAGAATATCTTCCCTTTAACCTTTAGTAGAGTGACGCATCTCTGGATAGCAAAGAAATAAAATAGGTGTTTATACCGAGAGATAAAAGCATTCTGTTGACATTTTATTTCACTGAAAGTCCTTATGACTTTTTCATGTAGAGCGCTTCCTGATGATGAGCTGACAGTGTGAGAGGCGTATTCTGCCCAAAGCACTTGTACCTTTATTGCTATACCTCCTACTTTCTATCTCCTGATATATATTTTTTTCTGCATACCTGTGCATGCCTGTAAAGCCTGAGGATATCCAGGAGCAATAACAGATGCAACATGATATGGAAAAGAAAAGAGGAGTTTAATTTAGACAGCTGCAGAAACAGTCATATACTGTAAAAAAAAAAGGAAAAGAAAAGAAAAACAGAAGTAAGCAATCTTTCCCTCTTCCGTTTCCCCTCTTCCCTTCTTTTTCTGTCATTCTCGTCTGCTGACAGTCTTTGATTCTATTAGACAAGTTAATGAAAAGCAACAAAGAAGAGCCGACTGGCAGCCTGCACCTGTCAGAGTGTATGTCTGCGTATGCATACCCGCCAGTGTCTATGTCACGCTGTCTTCTGTCCTCAGGCACGCCAGTCAACACGGTGATGAGACATTAGGAGTGATGAGAAGCTCGTCTGTATGCCTCCGAGGTGGGCTCCGCTCTGCAAACTGGAAAACGGTTATGAATATAAACGTCTTTTTCCCACATGAGGTGGAGAGAGAAAGTTAGGTAAGGCATCGCTTGTGCGGCACAGCAGAATGTGGAAAATGTACATCGTCAACATGTTGTGTCAGGAACAGAGATGGGTAGAATACCCCAAAAATTCTACTCAAGGAAAAATAAAGAGTAGCCATCCAATAAATTATTTTTTTTTAAAATACTCTTACTAGATGGATGGTTCGAGCAGTCTGTCTGATGCAAATAGACAACAAATGTCATTTTTAAGGCACTTTATAAGATATCTAGAGATAAATCGTATCAGGAGAAATGCAGCGCAATCATAAGGACAGATTCAAATTCAATTGCATTCCATACATCCCAGTTTGATCCTACTTATAATGCAATGCAACCAGCTTCAGTTCAGAAACCAATCCCAGTAGCATTGGGTCAGGGCTACTTTCTAAAGCGTAACCTCGCATGCAGAATTACTGGCAGCCGAAGCTTGGTTTGTCTGGGAGTGAAACACAACTTAAAACAGAAGTGCTGAACTGTTACATCCTTTTATAGAAGTGGGCTAACATCGCCAAGTCGACAGTGCTCATGAGATAATTTTTTTTTTTTGAAAAAATAAATAAATAAATAAATAAATAAATAAATAAATAAATAAAAATCCAGATTTCATAATTACAAGATAAGGTGCCTATTTATTTTTTCTTGGGTGAATGAAATGCACTTCCATTGAATAGAGACAGTTTATGACACAATGGGAATATATAGGAATCGCTGAAGAGATGAATTACACAGATCTTGACCCATGACATTACTGGGAGTTTGTTAGCTATTCAAACTGAACGAGTCGGGGTGTGAGCACCTGGGTACTTGAATGCATCTATAGATTTTACTGAAAGAGTTTGTTTTATTCATGTCTATTCCTCTAAACATGTATAAAAAAAGTGTCCCATTTTGAATCTACTGCCTCCACGCTCAACTGTGCTAAACTGAGCCAAAACCTTCTGATTTCTGTTCGGCGAGTGCATTGATTTGCTTTTCTTTCAGCAAAACCTTTTCAATGGACTCGTGTCATTAGCATTAGCAATTAGCATTGAGAACTATGCACATTTTAACTGTTTTCTTTCCTAAAGATACTGTTACATTAGAAGAAACTTTCGAATATTATTCAGTTTTCACTTTGAAACAGGCTGTATTAATCATGCTGTCCATGTAAAGAAGTAATAGGCACATTTTGCCCATCCATCAGCAGAGGTTGATAAGGTGACACCATTACTGAGATCTGTGGTCAGCTGTGAATTATCTATCAGCTCTGGTCACCACCCTGTTCAGAGAGAACCAATAACTCCTGGGTGCAGACTTTTATGACATCTCATTTTTTTGCTTTGAATAAAGCATGTTGACTTGGAAACATAGATTTGCTGATATGTTGTGTTTTTTTATGTTGAAATTGTTTTTAACCTTAAATAGTTATTGATGTGAGAATTATTTTCTTATTTGGAAGTTCTTGGTTAAATTAAAAAAATATATATTCATGTTAAAGCGTCAATAATTGAAAAGCTGTATTTGCTTTAGATTTTTCCCCCCTTCCTTCTACTCCTTTTATTTTGCTCGTAATCATATGTGACATGCTCATTTTGAACTATAAATGAAATTAAAAAAATAAATAATTAAAATATTTAATTCACATGTAAAAAATGCTATTAGCTTCCCATCACTTAGGTTTTTTTTATTTATTTTTTTACATTTTTGCAATCTTACTGCAATGTCACATCTTTCCAACATAGTTAGAGGAATTATGACTAGCAGTAACTGCAACTAATCTCAACTGAAAACAATCAAAAACTATTTCTCTAACAAAATGCAATCAACCAAATCTAAAAACAGAATAAATATGTAAGGGGGAAATCCCTTTTCACATCACTAAATCACTAAACCACTAAATTCTTAGTAATTAATACACAGTTAATTATAAAGAAATAGCTTGAGTTGAAAACAAACCATTCCTTTAAATTTTCATTCTTACGTTCAGGCATTATGAAGGATTGGCTACATGTTTGTCTGGCCACGACCTCTGCTCCTGCATTCGCCAGTTTCTACATGTGTGCTTTTCCGTGAGTGTATGACGGTGAAGTGAAGCCTAATTCCACTCCCACAGAGAGCTCTCCTGCTCAGCCCGGCCTGCTGAGTGAAACCCTGTGGTAATGTTTAGCTTTTGGGGTGAAAAAGAGGGTGAGTGGAGAAAGGACAGGGGGAAGGATGAGGGGATGACAGGGCTGGTGAAGAGCGTTAGCGAAGGAGAGTGAAGAGCACTGCAGCTGAAGCGAGGGAGGGTTTGGGTCATAGAGGAGTGACAGGGAGAGCGAGGGAAGGAAGGATGAAAGGTCCAATCGGGATGGAGCACAGGAGGCTTCCCGCCTCGGCTTGTCAGTCAGTCGTCTCTCACTGACACCTGAACCTCCGCTGACCGGGTCGTGACTACCTCTCTGGCACAGGAGGTATCATTGGGGGGGGATGACCCTTGACCTCCTCAAGTCCTCATTTGCCGTCTGAAGCATCTCTTTACTCCCTTCCCTGCTTTCATTTCTTTAAAGGTTTTTCACCTCCAACCCTACCTGCAGTTTGGCTAAGCAGTCGCTGGAGCTTTACAGATTTATTAACTCTTCCTAAAGTTTAGGGTTCGCACCTCAGCCTCCTCGCAACAGTAGTTATACCCATTCAGCCAGGCTACAACCACAAACAGATGCGTTCCAGAGGGATTCTGTGTCATAAACTAACAGAAAATACAACTTGGTTATGAAGTAGAATAAAAATAATGCTTTGTTTTCCACACAAAAATTCAGAAATTGCATATTATTCAGCCCCCATTTATCTGTCACCCCTAATGAAAATCCAGCTACTCCAACTAATGGCAATCATGAGTTACCAAATAATAAGTAAAAAGAATCATCCGGATGTTATGTAAAGCCATAAGAGTTTGTTAGAGCATATTAGTGAGCAAGCAGCATCTTGAAGACCAAGTGTGGAGAAGTTTGAAGCAGGATTAGATTTTAAAATAATATTACAAGCTTTAAGCACGAGCGTTGGTCAACACATCATCTAAAAATTTAAATATGGGTACGAAGGAGAATATGAACTGCAGGAACAGCTAAGAGACCCATGGTGACTCCAAAGATACACAGCTTTGTTGGGAGAAACGTTCAGGTGGACAACTATTAGTTCTGAACTCCAGAAACCAGAAAACTGACCATGTGGATTTTGTTCTATCTGATGAAATCTCAATAAAAACACACTGATGTATTTTATTCATAAATGTACGGATATGTTGATGTGTCCCAATAAAATAAATTGATGTTTCTGGTCGTAATGTGACAGATTTGAAATGTTCAAGAGGTATGTATACACTTTTGACAGCTCAGTTTAGCACCTGCTTCAGTTTTTTATTGAAGTCTATCTTAAGGTCCACTGGCATTATTTGTCTTTGCGTGTGAGGCCTTTCTATGAATGGCCAAATTTGATTACTTCAGCATGCATTTTCTCATGCATGTGCTCAATCAGTATAATAATTAGATAATGAACCGCCAGTCTTTGTGTAATGTGGTGTTTAGATCTCTTCAACTGGAGTCAGCTGACGAGGTCTAGACCGTGGTCAAAGGAGGACTTTGGTATACAAATAAGGAAATCCGTGCGGTGAATTAATAGGATCTGACCCAAACCGATAAGCTGACATATGACTACGCCATAAATAAACAGATACACATATTCAGCCATGCTTATGTATCCCTGGAGAGCAAGCTCTAATCCTGGGTTTACACTGTTAGCACAACACAGATAATCCTCCTAAACAGGGTGTTTATCTATAGAAAATTGCAACCTCTGAAACCTCAACACACACTTGTGACCTGAGGGGGCAAGAGCAGCAAGACGGTGACAATACAAAAGAAAATGTTTGCGTGGGCCGCAAAGAAAGGTGAACAAAGAGAGATCAGAGGAAGGAAAAGGGAAGTACAAAACGACAAAGGAAGGATGCATCAGAGGAAGCGCAGATGAAAGAAAGCTCTGTGCTGTCAGGTACGCAGATGAGGGCAAGACGGCATCAGCGCACACATAAAGCATGCAGACTGTGATTAGAGACAGAAAACAAAGGCGGCAGGGAGCGTCTGATAACAGAAGGAGCAGATAAAATTAGAGATGGAGACTTCCAGTGGTCACATACATAATATGCTGGAGGTCATCCATTTTTAAAATAAGCACAAATTATATTCGAAGCTGTCCCTGTCCTTTTATTAATTGGACCAGAGGGATAGTTTTATCTACCAAATTCTCATTAGTTTCCCCAACAAATACACAATAAACCATCATCAGTTTTTGTTTTTTTTTTTTGTCATCCTGTCATTGTGCTTTAATTTTCTTAATCTAACGCTGATCAAAGCTGCCAAGAAGGTTTTTAAAGAAACTACCTGATTTTGTCTAATTTTCACTAACCGGAGTAAGCGGACCATGAAAACAGGTGGCACCTATTACAAAGCGCACTGGAGAAACCCCCCCCCCAGCTGATTCTGGTTTGAGCGTACCTGGGTTGAGCACATAACCAAAGGCATAAGGCTGGTGGGTGAGCAACTCTTTTTCAACAACAATATTCGAAAATTTAAGTTACCAGTGGTTCAACCTGGTGAACCTTAATCTGCAGCTATACTTTCTTGGCCTGTGCATACTCTGCATAAACGTGTGTGTGTGTGTGTGTGTGTGTGTGTGTGTGTGTGTGTGTGTGTGTGTGTGTGTGTGTGTGTGTGTGTGTGCAGATGTGCATTCTACGCTTGCATCATAGTGTACATTAGCCATTTGGCTTTTAGTTTGACAAAACGGACAAGGCATGGACCTGCTTTGCAGGACATGTAAGCTAGAGTTATGTCACTTGTGATTTAGTGAAATATAGACAACAAAGTGAACATGGCCATCAAGGGAGGATAAGGTCATTTTAAACATACTCTTGATTGAACAAATCAACCGGATTGTATAGTTTGCAACCACTGAGTCTACAACTGATAGCTAAAATATCACTTTTGTCTACCAGATCTGTCTGACTAACAGGACTTTCTCTTCTCATTAAGAAGAAACGCTCTACTGCTTTGGCCCAAGCAACGGCACCATAGAGAGTGCTCCATTGAGAAAACTGTGACAATGTAAACAGCTGTCTGATTCAAAAGTAATGAGGTGTACAAATGCCAAACATTGTTCATTCAAATTTCTAGGAAAGTTTGGAATTTTTTTTTTTTTTTTTTTTTTTTGCAGCAGGTGGAAATTTACCCATGACTGATAGTTGTTTTGAATGATTCTTAGTTCAACTCGACCGAAACTACTTTTCCACGAGCCTCCAAGCTAAGACTGCTTGGACAGCTGCTGGGAGACTATTTAATATTCTCAAATTTTTTCAATAACCTGATTTAAAAAAAAAAACAAAAAAAAAAACACAATCACTTTAAGAGTTTCCAGTTGTGTGAAGAAGCATGTTGCAAAAGGGTGGCAGAGTTTTGCCAATATATTTTTCACTGCGCAGATGTACGTCTTTGCCGTTTTGTCACACTTGAATGTTTCAGATCATTAAAACAAATTCTAATATAAGACAAAGATAACCTGAGTAAATACAAGGTGCTGTTTTAAATGGTAGCTTCACTTTCTAAGCGAAAAATGCCCTTCAAGCCTTTTATTTCAAAACGTAGAATACCTTACATTTCGGATTTTGCAAGTTTTGCACGTTCTTTTACACGGAAATACTTTATATCTACCTCAAGCATAACTGGAATGAGTATTTATGTAAACCCATCTGCTATGAAAAGATGGCCCATAGCCCATAAAATCCAACTTTATGATTTTCTCTATCATTAAATCTTCATTGTCTTACTGCTATGCTGCAGGCTCTAGCTTCACATTTTATGACCCTGAACTGCAAGATAAATGGACAGACTAAAACTTATTGAAATTCCTTTTAAATCAAAGCTGATGTAATGTCTATTGTTTCAATTTTAAGTCTCTGGTGTGTTTTTTTTTTTTTTTTTTTTTTTTTTCTTTTGCTGTTTGATGTTCAGTTTGAACTCTTGGTCTTCGCTAACTGCTGAATTTTTCCACCCCCACAGACTGTTAATGATGCTGGAAATGCAAAATACATTGCTTCCAGTCTGCTAGTGAATATATCCTGAAGATACCACAAACACAAGACATAATGGGAACTGTTTCATCACCTGGGGACGGGTTTGAATTTATAATGTATGCTGTCAGAGGTAGATGTCACAAAAGTTATCATTTCCATAAAAGATAAGTAGCTTAATGCTGTAACACAAGCCATTCCTGATGGGAGACCACACTCTTAGTCACTCATCATTCTTTCATGCTTCAGCTAAACTGCCGGATGAAAATAATCAGTCTTAAACCAGAGCTGCTTTTTTTTTTTTTTTTTTTTTTTTTTTTTTTTTTTCAAAACTTTTGTCATTTGGAAAAATTTTTTGTTTTATAAGGTGGA
>NW_015112757.1:431951-450759 GCF_001443285.1 Poecilia latipinna | reverse complement strand
TTTTTTTATGTTTTCGGCAAAACGGCCGGAGAAAAAAAATTAGTTTTAAACAAGGGTTGTTTTTTTTTTTTTTTTTTTTTTTTTTTTTTTTTTTTTCCAAGCATCTCTCAGTATGCAAAAGATTTTTGCTTCATAAGCTGGAAAATTGTAAGATTTGGCAGAACACACTCGGCTTCCTGGGATAATTCTAAATTAATACAATCCACTTTAAAGAGGAGAATTCATTTATTTTAGCAGACACGGGACATTGCTTGATGCTAAAAAAAAAAAAAAAAAAATCACTTCAGCAGATCTCTCAATAAGTGTCAGTACAGGTAGGGTTGTCCTAATCAGAATTTTTCATCATTTTTTTCCGACAGAATCACACTCACTCGTACTCATTAATGATTTTCTGGAAGCTTCAGAATCCATTTGAACAAAAAGCTAAATTAAGTCACAACAAATTAAGTCTCATAAACTTACTTGATGCTTTAATACAATGATAACGTGACCGCTAAGGCCCAAACTATTGATAGGTTTAAAATAATCCTTTCATTCCACCAATACCCCAGTTCATAGTATGTGTGAAACTGAACACTTTTAGTGGCGCTGGCTGGGTGGGTCAGGCGGTGGAGCATGTGCATCATGCTCAGAGGCTAGTCTCGACACGGATGTCCTGGCTTCAATTCCCAGTCTTGGGCCATTTGCTGCATGTCTTCCCCTTGTCTTCCTGTCTGATCACTGTTCAGTAAAAACCACTGGAGCCTAACAATCTTTTTTTTTTTTTTTTTTAAAAGGGAATATAACTCATATCAAATTGCAACTTCCGCTGGGTTTCACAATGGAATTTGAACGTAAGTAAATTTGGGTTGATTCCCAGATCAAAGTTCTGAATGCTGCCCAGTCGAGACGGGTGGCACAATAGAAATCCAAATAGTTTCAGCCGTTTGACTTCTTGACAGCAGACTGCGCAAAAGCAACACTGAAACTGCACCCCACAGTCATGCATACACAAATACACTTCAATAGCTAAATGCCATTCCAGTATCTAAAACTGTCTGCTGGAATATTGCTCTGACTTGCTTTAACTCACCTTTTGGGGGAGGTTAGGCAGCCGCACTGGGTGTGTGGGAAGGGGGAGGGTATATCGGCAAAAAAGCGACGAGCTTTAGCATGCATGTCAGGACCAGGGAATGCTTTCTGAGCCAAATGCCAGTCTATAGATCGCTGAGGGGACTAAAGATCACATCATCGTCCAGCCGGGCGTAGGTGACACCGGACAGCGGACGAGAGAGAGGTTGGACCGAATGATCCCTGCCAGGGTGAGGCATTATAGACAGCCGCTGTCATTACAGGCCAAACATGCACTAGTTTGAGAGCACAAATGTAAACACACCCACGGGGTAACACACACACACACACACACACACACACACACACACACACAGACACGAGCTGTGACAACGGCGATATAGACAAGGGCTGTCATTAGAGGAGCCTCTGTGGAGCGCAAATGATAACGAGTGGAGGGGGAGGATGAGCAAAAGGGGATGCAAAGAAGGGTGACTTGCCTGCTGTCTGCTGGGAGAGCCGGTGGTGTTGGAGAGGTCATCTCACTGTAAGAGCCCTTAAACAGGTGACACAAAAAAACCACATTCCCTCTTTGTGGGTCAACTGTCTCTGAGAGAACGGCCTCCCTTAAACAGAATCAAAGGACTTTTTTGTGTACACAACACGTAACTCTAATGTGAAGTGATTGTTTCCGACACTATTTAGAAAGATCATATATCAAAACTCCAAATGAGTCTTCACGAGAACAGATGGTTAAACACGCAGACGGGAAGCTACTTTGATAATGAAAGACTGAACAGGAGTAATTTAAGAGAACACTTTGATTCTTTTTTTTTTATCCATGGTTATGTGAAATAATTCAGTTGCCTGTATTTTTTTTAACCTAAGTAATCAAATAATACTGCAAGAAAATACAGAAATTTTCATACCAGCTAGGAATTTGGATTAGGTATCCTATCATGGTTTCATGCCACCAATGCACCTATGTGCTGAATTTGTAACATTAGATACCATTTAAGTGATTGGAAGACCTGAATTAAATTATTTGGATGGAGGAGCAAATGCTCTTTCAGTGCATCATATTCTGATAAGCTACACTATAAAAGGTTACAGATTTTTGCAGAACAGCTGCAGAAGGAGGCACTCTTCCACGATTATGTTCATGTACAAACTGCCACCAGTAAAGAGGGAGTGTTCTCTGAAAGTTAAAGTTCTTTGGATTGCTCACCTTTTTTCCCCACAGTAAGACACTGATGTTCAAATAAAGTTGTGAAAAGTGCATTAAATAATAAGCCAAAGTTGACATCAAATTATTCAGTGTTTTCAAAAGTAGTGAGAATAATGACTTGAGAAATTTAATCTCAGCTCAATTCCTTTGACATATATTCTCATTAATACGACACAAATCCCTCTGCATAAAGCTCAAGATAAACAAGCAGCCATCCAAATACAGTAAATCATACACTGTAACTTCAGGTCAATTTGTCGGGCTAAGCTCCATGTTTTGAGTGCTGCAGATTTGGATCTAAACCGCTCTTTGCCCTAAGGGGACAGAGAGCACATCAGTGCATAGTTTCACTCCAGCTCTCTGACTCCCACTGTGTAATGTGCTGCAGGCTCTGTACAAACCAGAGGCTTTGAGTTACAATATGCTAAACATCTGTCACTAAAACATCTCTTTCATTTTCCACTCTACAACAAGCAGCTGTTTTTACACTGCGGTCTGCCTCATAATGTTTGAACCGCAAAAAAACACAAATTTTACTTCACGCTACATCTTAAAATATCATCCGGCAAGTGCCGGGTTTTTGGGTGATGTTACTCAAGATGTCTAAATCCTCGATGGGATCCGATCTGCTTTCACGTGTCTGAAACCATCAAACAGACCTGAGCACTCCGGCTTGTCAGCTAACACACAAATTGCTCCCTAATCCCCGCAGATTTTGTTTCCAACGCTCCTCCTGTCACAGCACACGTGAGCGCCATTTCTCTTCTTATGAGAGTTACTGGCAGGTGGTTCTCAGGTAATAATGGTGTCAGGCGAGATCAAATGCCACAGAACAATGGTCGCTGGTCCCCGCGAGCAGAATCCACAGCTCGCATCGTCTGCAAACTCCACCCGACACGAAGGCGTTTGACTCAAAGTGCTGAAACCTGTCTTGTGCCCTCAAGCCGTGTAGGTGTATATCTGTGTGTGAAAGTGGTTACTGTGGCTGTTTCTCTCTGTGATGTGCCAGCAACAATCTCCTTGGGGCTGTTTTAATATGTACTGTTTAACCTGTCCTCCTACTGACGGGCTCAGGTCTTTGATATCAACAGCCTGGTCCAGGCTCCATTTCCTAATTGGCAAAGACTGGTGGCTTTGTGGCTTAGGCTTTCGGATTACGTTTTTACTCTCCATCTTAACCCCATCTGTTTTGTCCAGTTAGAAAATTACAGCAAGGTTATCAAAAGCCAAAGCTAAATAAAATATCGTAAGATGCAAAAGCAGTGAGCAGCATCACCATCAAACACCAGACTGAGGCGGTTGGTCACTGACCCTAAATATACAGAGTTACCATGGAATCGTTACTTTCATGGTTCTCAAATGGCTGGTGGTAATTGGCCTGCTATTAGTGGTACTCAGGAAATGCTTTGGTATTATTTGCAAAGTGAATTTGATCACATTAGCTGTAATGTGGGTCTTAGGACCACCAACAGCTGAAATAATAACCTGTTCAGGCAGTTTTAGCTAGGGTTTGTAAGAAACTTTCAAAAAGAAGTGTAGAGAAAACATTTTGGACAAGTCCTACTATGAACTGAATTGGACAACAGTAGAACAAGGATCTAAGGATTTTTATTCGTAGCATGCATGTACTCATCATATCATATTATTATTTACTACTTTTGTTAAAAAGTATGTAAAACAATACATTTTTACATATTTATTGTAAAAAAATATGTAATTTTTTTTTACAATTTTTACATTGATTAATTATGGCTGTAAAAGCCTTCAGTTGTGGCTTTTGCAGGAAATTGCCAAAATCGATTCTTTGTCACTTTTTCAATTAATACCATGGATATTCGTACACCTGGCATTTGTAAACGCTCAATTTCACCAATCGTTTCTTCTGACTGCAAGTTATATGAATGCTTTGGTGTAGTCCAATCACAGTCCCAACTTAAACATGGGGATCTGAAGGCAGCTAAAAATTGGGAAGATAGCCAGAATGCCATCCAGACTCAAATCCTTGGAGCTTATCACTAAAGATAAATGCTTAAAATACCAGTGAAGACATGCCGAAGGTCGGTGAGCAAATGCAAGAATTGTGTTACTTTAATGGTTCTAAAGATTGTCCTATTGGTTATTGAGTTTGTTTCTTTACGATTTGTTTTCATAATAATAATACAGAGTATAAAGGAAAGTCTGATTCATTATGTTGGAACACTGGTTCCCTCTCATCACAGAAAATTCATGCTATATCCAGGTTCTTTAATCAGTTTCTTGAAATAAAAGCATGTTTAAATATAGCTACATATCGTATTCTATGATGTGACACTAACAGCACGGATAATGCAATACTCACTTCTTGTAGCTCAAAATGATTAGCCTCGTAATGTATAATCTAATTATTGTATCATTATTCACATTCTATTGGTGTTTGCCCTTTTATTTTTGTTCAATGAAAGCTTCATAGCGTTGGTAATAAAATTTTATTACCTGATTATTACCCCTTAGCTGTTAAACTATTGGGGTGGTTTAGAATTTATCGAATAAATAGTAGATTCGGTAGAATTTATGTCTTGTGTACAAGGAAAAAAATTATTTTTGTTTTCTTAAGTTTTACCACTTTTGCTTTAGTTGTTGGTCGCCAAGACTTCTTTAAATACAAAGCACAAATCGCTACCAGGTCATTACTATTAGTACATATATCTTAAAGTTGGTTGGTCAAATAATGCCGCTTTGCTTAAAATTTTATCTTTCTCCATAACTCAGAACAAAATTTAAATCACGTTCGTTTGGATGTGTCCGTAAGACAAAGTTCGACAATTTACACACTAAGGTTTCTGATTCAATTTTGAAAGTTCCTACATTTTTCTTGGAATAGGATTTCATTCCCAGGAAATGTGGCTACTCAAATTACAACATTTTCATCAGATCTGCTACTTTATACGTGCATGCAGCTGCTGTTCTTCCTCTGGAATGCTGCACCAACATGTTAGTACAGAGGTTGAAGAGCGACACGTCAAACACTGGGCAGTAGGGAATTGATTTTACAAAATATCATAATTTAATTTTTTAAATAGTAAGTTGCAAATTGACAGTACTCTTTAATTTATTTATTATTTTATATGTTAATATATTTCTGGCATAATTCTCGTTAGATATTTTACCACCCATCTTTACATGAATCATTGTCCAAAAGTTGATTTACATAATCTTTCAAATGTACTCCATACAGTTTCAACAGGGTTGAGATTTTATATGTGGTTAGATCGCTGTTGTTTAGAAATTCTTGTCTAAGTTCCTCTGACACAAACTCTCACCCTGAAATTTACATCTGCTCACATAGACAAGCCAGATGTCTTCTGGTGAAAGGTGTTATGCTCAGATAAGACAAACTTCCCATCAGAGGCAGTCATTTTGGCTTGTTGGCTGATCTATTCAAGAGGCGAGTTGAAAGAATGCTGTACGTCATTTTTAAACATGGTGGTGGCAGCATCCAGAGGGAAAGCTGTATCGCATGGAGTGGATGGAATATCATTACCTCAAATCAAGTGCTGAATAGGTAAAACTTGGACACGGTGCAAACATATGTCAAGTGTACATCGGAACTTGTTTTGGGATGAGCAAAGCACCAAATGACCTCAACACTAACAAATATCCGGGGACTATGCCTAAAAGTCAGGTTGGTGCAAGGAAACAACTCACTTTTTAAATGAACCTTACCAAGAGAGATCTAATGTTCAGCCAGAATCATCAAGTGGTCCAAAGACAGTCATCCAAATGTTAGTGGAGATGTACATGGATAAGCCATTATGGATAGGAGACAAACTATTATGAATTCTGAGTAGCATTGTTGAATTTGTACATGAATGAAATGCAGATGTTTGTTTTTTTGTTTGTTTGTTCTTTGAGTTAGCGACTCATTACAGTCCCAAAATTAGCATGCTGTGTGACTATGATATATGGGTCTGACTGTTTTAAGAACAAAACAACCATAAGAGCAAAAGGTGTGAAATGATAGAGACGGAATTACCAACACACATTCCTGATCAAAAATATATATTGTGACACTAACCTTACATGACGAATCTTTAGTTTGCTGTAGTTATTTTTCTGTCCCACAGGTCACTTTTATTACTGAAAGTTTTACTTACTAGCTACTGCTAGGACGTTGCTCAGTGGCTCTTTCTGTTCAGACTACACTATGCGAGTAGTTACCTGAATGCGTGTGCCAGTGTACATCTGTCTGTCTCTCAGGTGTTGGTACTCACATTAGTTAGAAAAAATATCAACAAAGGATTCTTGGAAACTGGGGAGGCCTACACAAAGAGCATCCAGGCTCCTTTCAGTGTCACTCGATCTCTTGTGTGTTTGGACGTGTATGTATGGCTAGATAAGTGTGTGTGCGCGTGTAGTTGGGGGGTGGAGGGGTTCTTTCTTTAGGGTTTGAGGGCGCCTCATTGGCTCCAACTCCAGGGTCAACTGGAGGTCAGGACATGTGTGATGGATGGACCCTGTGTCTGTAGACCACTATCCAGCCTACATGCTCCTAGTCTTGGCTCCTCCTGTGGGCCTCTAACCCATCAAAGTCCCCTGGCTGTGCTCTCCTGTTTTCACATTTCTCTGTGTGCCTCCGTTTGGCACCCCAAGTCGGAGTGCCTCACTGAGCTGAGCGGAGCGCAGCACAAAGAAAACCGCAGACAACTCCTGGAGGTGAGTGCTGATGTCAAGATGCGGACTTTCTGCTTTTCCTCCATCCACTCAACCACATCCCTCTTCCCTTCTTCTCTGTCTGCCACTTTAGCCGGCATGCTTATCCTGCCATAGTAGCACACAGCAACTGATTTCATGATGTCATCTCCCTCTCTCTCCCCCTGCCCCCATCACTCTGTCAATCCATCCATTTGCCTCTGTCGCACATCTGTCGATGGAGGAATTCATTTTGTCTGCCAATCACGCCAAGGGAGTGGTCAGTTTGAGCAGATGTGCCAATACCTGGACCAGCATGATGAGTGGCTTCTGTCTGTCCACATCACTGCCTCGCTGGGTTCCCACCTCTCTCTGTTTGAACTGAGCAGTCAGTAAAAGATTCAGAAAGGGATTTCTGAGAGAAGAAAGTGTTTGACCCTTAGACTCTTTTTGCAGAGCTGTATATGTGCGGAAAATAAACCTTATTTGCAAACCGAGTTCTAACCTGTACGCGGAACCACAAAATTTTTTCTTGCTGCTTATTTACCATGCAATATTTCAGACTGACAATGAAGAAATGGGACTATTTCTCTTCAACTATTATATAAATGTAATTGGCATAGAGGTAAGATTAGATTCATGTGAAAAATTCAATCCAAATCCAAATTTTAAGACAGAACATATGGGGTTCATGGTCTTACTTTGTCAGTCTTCTGTATAATTAGTACAGTACATACAGACACAGAATTACAGAAAAAATAATAATAAAACCTGGGATTCCAAGCTTGAAACATCTGATTCCACAAAATAAGAAAGCCCTTTGACATTTTTTTTCTACAACATTCACTGTATGTGTGTGGACATAAAAGTCATCATCCTCTTCTACTTGCATCTGTTTCTACTACTTCATCGAAAAAATATTTTGCACATGTTACTGCCTGTCTTAGTGTGTGGGCTCTGGTTTAAATAGCTGTTTGCTCAGGTCCTTTTTCATTAATGGCTCTTTCCATGTCATACGTTTGAAGGAAGAGACAAATCCAATTATTATAATGTGTCCAGTTCTTAATGAGACTTTTTATTTAACTTCAATCTAAAAGGAAGCTTGACGTCATTCTTGTGAAGAAGGTGCCCTTTTTTTGGTCCATAGCTAAACTGAGAAACGCTCTGCTTGGACACTTTTAAAGCAAATACAATTACTTCCATATTTCTGGAACATACAAGGAAATGCAAATAAAAGTAAAACTTTGTTTTTACAACAGGTTAATTACTGCTAAATAAACACATTAGATAGATAGATAGATAGATAGATAGATAGATAGATAGATAGATAGATAGATAGATAGATAGATAGATAGATAGATAGATAGATAGATAGATAGATATTTTAACATTTTTTAAAATAAGATTATGAATTATTCGATTTGAAGAATATACTTTAACATTTGAAAAATTAAATTATGAAAGCATATAGAAATAAGCATCTCTTTCAGAAGCAGTTATCATTAAGTTATTGATTGATACAATAATCCGATGTTAATATGCTGACTGGAAGAATATTCATGAGCGGCTTTGTCGGAAAATATACTTCATTGCAAAAAAATTAAATAAAAATTATTATTATTATTATTATTATTATTATTATTATTATTATTATTATTATTATTATTATTATTTCGGGGTGTTTCCTAACTCAAATGCCTGAAACCCGGAGCCTAAACTTTGCCAGATCGTGTGAAACTTAATATTTCGTATTCCATCGTAATGCTTTAAACATTTACTGCTCTGTACCAGCGTCTAAATGGTTTGAGTTAAGCATCTGTCATCGTCCATATGTTTATCTCTGGGCCTTAATAGAAACCATCAGGATCGTCGGGAAGTCCTCTCCCGTGACGCCTTTCCTTTTTCTGTCATTTGTATTGGTTTGCTAATTATTTTTACTTCGGAGATTCGTTTAAAACCGGCCCGTCCAAGCCAGGTTTGTTTACCCTGTGCGGGGTGTATAAGCTCTAGTTTGGGTTTGAGGGGGTTAGGATGGTGCTGTGACAACAAACTGAAGCCGTGACCGAGGATTGACCCTGAATGCACGGCCTTTTCATTTGAGAATCAGCTGGGTTTCACTCTGAGGGGATCCTGTAGCGCACACCAGCTGCAGGGGGGGACATAAGAGTGGCTGCAACTCATAAAGCAGGGTGCGCAAGGTCCCATAGAGGGAATGGAGATTGTTAAAAATCACACTAGAGTCTTTTTCCATTTCATTTATACCAGACAAAGTTGCACATCTGCCGTGAAACTGACCCGTAATTACATCTTGTTGCATTTAAGTGGTGTAATATGGTGTCATTTAAATTAACTTAAATTGAATTTAGGATAAATTGGCGTACTACTACTTCTACTACTACTACTACTACTACTACTACTAATAATAATAATAATAATAATAATAATAATAATAATAATAATAATAATAATAATAATAATAATAATAATTTGACCTACTTAAATATTCCTGTTTAAAATTGTAAATATGTCATTTTCGATAAATATTAGCAAATTTGTATATTTACGGGACCTTTACAACGAATTCAATTAAATAATTTTCAAAAACGTCACATTTTTAAACGGCAAAAAAAGAGACTGAATCGATTAATTTGGTTATGAGTATAATAGCTTTTTTAAACAAACCTCAATTAGTAATTGCTTAATTTCTTCTTCATAGTATTTATTAAAATATTTATTTTGAAATCTGAAATTGTGCTCAGATTTAGCCACGAGCTGCATAGGTCTAATAGTTTGCGTCTATGCATGTATAATTCTTTCAGGGTAATACTATGTTTAAAAATTGCGTATTTGGTTTCTTTTGAGAAACAGAACAGACAGTAAACCCGCTGTATGTTGCACGTTCTCAGTTAATCGCAGTATTCAAAGAGGCCTTGCAAACAAAACGGACTCTCACCTTGAGCAACAAGTGTGTGTACACTAAACTATTTATATAAAACAAATAAAAATAAGGGCGTCTGTAGTTATCAAATAACCTTGCCATCGTCCAAAACGACACACGTTATTCCCAATATAATAAACGCGCTCTGACATAACTAGGCGTGCGTTTGATCAATTAAAAGCGCAAAAAAGGAAAAAAAAAAAAAAAAAAAAAAAAAAGGGGCTTAACTTACTCGACTTACCCATGTGTGGAGTTGAATTGGACTGAGGCTGCCTGTGCCAGAGACTCTCTGCAGCTCAAATACAGCCGCTTCTGCAGGTGGATCCAAGGTAAAGGTGAACTGCGCTCATTAATCACGCTTCTTTCATGGGCTTTGTGTCCTTTTAAGGCAAAATGGACACGCATCCTGCACACCAGGAATTAAAACAACAACACAAAGCCGCGAAGCTGTTCTTTTTCCCAGGGTGTCGAATATACTGACTTTTTTTTTCTTTTCTCTTTTCTTGGCTTGAAAATTATGTTGTAAACCCGAGATAATGACTATTGTTAAACGAAGTTTGCACTCTTTCTTTCATTTTTTTGGTATAGGTGTAAGTTTTCACAGTTTATCTTGTCGTTAGGATGGCATGATGACACCCCCTTGTAACTTGGTGAACTTAAGAAGCTGAACTGACACTGTGACATCAGTCAATAGCCGTAACCTCGATGTTTCAATCAATATATTTTTGTCCCCTCAGTAAGCCGAGAGCTCGATAAGGTTGCCATCATAGAAGACGCTGACATCCTCGCTCTCGGATAAACATGCCTTTATTATGCCAATAACCGTTTACTCCAGGGACGGGAGCGCGCCAGGCCGCATACATTGACAGGACTGGATGGGTGAATGGACATGTGGAGTTTCTGTAATTTCTCTTCTATCCTTTTTTTTGTGACTTATTGCTTTTAAATATATGTCAGTCGGATTTAGATTCGATAGACTGCTTAGATAGCTTTAAGTCATGTTACGCTACATCATTCCCAATATCTACCCCGCAGGAGACAAAAAAAAAGTGAAACAGAGGAAAAGATTTATATTTAAACGTACTTTAATACACATGATTGACCCGTAAACCCCTCTCTGGACAAAACACTTTACATTCGTCCCACTTGATTAAATGGAATAGCAGATAAAAGCCTTTCACAGCCCTGAAGGACCGGCTCCGCAACTGATAAAACTCAGCGCCCCACTGGTGATATATGAAGGCTTTACATATCATGCAAATCCCATACACACACACACACACACACACACACACACACACACACACACACACACACACACGCTCCCGCGCACAGACAAAATAAAAGACAGAGGTGACAGCGATTAAACAGCTACTGTAACTATTCATTCACTAACGATAAATAAACGAGGTCATCTCGTTGATTGCGTGATGCCTCATTAACAGCGTCGCCTGTGGCCGGTGGCGCACTTTTATTTCTTTCTTTTTTTTTCTTTTTTTGAGGTATTTGCTTGTGTGTGTGCAGATTTGTCTCTTTATTTTTATATAAAGCAGCACTGGGTCAGGGTATAGGGCATAGGGGTGGCAGTCTTTCCACTTAGTTTTGTAAATGGGAAGCCACATTTTCAGCAAATAAACACATTTCAAATCATGACTGGACAATAGTGCTTCGTGCAGACACGTTAGTGATTATGCAACAACTCTAAAACCTTTAAGCCATTGTCCGTGTTATTGGGGAAAATGTCCCAAACGTCTACAAATGTACCCGCGAATATCATTCACAGCAATCTTTAACTTTGGTGGTCAGGCTCCTCACGTGGCCTAAAGAGGTAAAGAGTTGGTCCTCAGTTGGAGGCGTAAGTGTCAGTGCCCGTGGAAGACACGGTGGAGGATGAGGGGGAGGGAGTCGAGGGGGACGATGAGGTCGACCTCTCAGATGCTGCATCGTCCATTTTCTCTGGGATGATCCCCTCCCGTTCTGCGGGGGGAGTTTTGGCCGGCAGCAGCCCCTCCTTCTCACGCTTTTTCTGCTTCATCCTCCGGTTCTGGAACCAGATTTTTACCTGAGTCTCGTTCAGCTGAAGCGCGGCCGCGATCTCTACGCGGCGCGCCCGCGTCAGATACTTGTTGAAGTGAAACTCCTTTTCCAGTTCTGTAAGCTGCTTGGTGGTGAAGTTGGTCCGGACTGTGTTCGGCTGTCCTGCGTAACCGTATTCCCCGGATCGTCCTGCAGACAGAAGTGAAAGCTTTATCCTGTTTTCTTTTTAGTACCATAAAACAGTTAAAATGCCCCCTCAATAAAACCGGTCTTGTTTTACGCATCTGGAACCACTTGTACACACCAGAAAATTAATGGCTTCTCTTGCAAAAAAGAAAAAAGAAAAAAAGGAGCTCTGGTATTCTAATCAATGTCCTGCTTCATTGTGTCCTCATTAAAGATTTAAAGTTGCAAATTTGAAAGTGATAAAAATTCCTTTGGCATTTAGTTATCTGGGCCCTGGGAAGAACACATATATGTCAATGTTGACCTACAACCTTATGCTTAAGCAGCTTAGACCAAGCAAACTTGTTGGCAGTTTCCTCAAACATCGATATTTATGGACGTCTTTTGATGTACGTTTAAGTTTAGCTAGTCCTTGTCTTCATTTAGCCCAAAAACATGCTGCAAGGTTATTTTTTTTAGATTTTTAGCCAACACGTCCCGTCCAAAATTACAAAAATGCCAAGCTTAATTACCATATTCGATCAATAAACATCAATAGACATCCATAGAGTCGTTTCACTTATGTAGTGAGAAAATGCTCGCCATTGTAACAGGATTTGGAACATCATCTTTTGACTTTTGAACATCTCAGGCCCTTTTACAGGACTGTATAAAATACCAATACATGAATCTTTCTCTTTAAGTCTTCATTTTCGTTTTTCAACTATATGTTGACAAAGTTTAGAGGGAAAGCGATGTCATCGTTTCTAGGTCTTATTAAATGTCGTTATGTATCCTATCTGTTCTTAAGGTACATTTTTCCCCACTCACCTGTTTTCGGTGGATTCCTCTTAACCTTCATCCAGTCGAAAGTCTGCGCAGAGGAGGCGCCCTCCGACAGAGGTGAGCAACAAGCCTCCAGGTGAGCTGCGTGCAGAGGTGACATGGGGTTTGAGCCACCAGGGTAAGGGGGCGCTTGCTCGTGTCCGCCTCCGTAGGTGGCGTGGCTATACTGCAGCTGGCCCAGTGGGGTGGCACTGTAACCGTGGCGGTGCTGAGGAACCATGGAGGAGGGTAAGTTACCCGAAAACATCAATGGACCGCACTGGGGAAACGCAGCTCCAGAGTCCACTTCCTGGTTCAGCGTGTAGTGGTTATATGTTGCGCAGAAACTTTGGGGCCCATAGCTGGTGCTGCAGGCCGGGTGGGCTCCGTAGGAGAGACCCAAAGTGTTTGCAGAAGACTGGTAAGACGCCGGCTGATGAGGGAGGCTGTCAGGAGAAGTCCTGTTTGCCATGAAGTGCTCATCCGCCCCACAGCTGTTGACAGCAGCCCCGCAGGACTGGAAAGCTGTAATCCCGTGGTCCGAGTGGAAAGCCCTGATGGAGCATGAGCTACCTTCTCCGCTCATCACCGAGTAGTCTAAGAAGCTGCTCATTGTGGCATCGCTCTCCGAGGGGCTGAGGGACCGTCCTCTCCAACAAACGCCCTCTAACCCACCCTTGCCCAAAGTGACCGTGCCAACCTTTACCTATACTCTATCCTTATCAGTGTTGGAAGGAGGGGGCGCGCATTGACCGATATCAATGAACGGCTGCCGTCACGTGGCTACAGGTCAGCCAGTGAGGCACTTGTCCTTATCCCCTATAGGACGGTGACAGATTGGTGTTTGAGGGGCTATTTAAATTCCGAGCGCTCGTCGATCAAGGTGACGCGCGACGCCGCTAATGTATTGGCCGAGCAAACAATGAGCCAGGAGGCAGACGGAGGTGGACAGTCCCGGGGTCGCATGCGGGGAGCAGGGCTGCTGCAAGCAACCCCGCTGCGCGCTCCTGCACCGGTGGAGAGATTAACTTTTCATCCTCTGCTACTTCACCGTGAGGACGGCCCTGCACTCTGACCCCCCAGGTAGCCTATTTTTGGATTAGAGCGTGTGAGGCTGTGCGTGTGTCCTGCTCGAGTGTAACAGCGGCGTTGTCACATACCGTCAGTCGCTCTTGGATAGATGGCCAAGTGTGCGTGTCCCTCTGTGTGTGTGCGTGTGCGTAACGTTGCCGCTGGGTATATGTGGGCTATTAATGTCTCATTCCGATGCGAAATGTTTCACGCTTGAACATTATAGGATTTTACTCTGCAAATATTGTCACAGTGTGACAGTAAGGAAGAGGCAAGAACATTGCCCTCCCATTACAGACTGAAATGAGCAACATTTCCCTTTCTATATTTTTTCTTTTCTTTTATTTTTCGTTTCTTTTCTTCTTTTGTTATGAACTGTTAAATGTAGCAGTAGAAGATTTAGAGGGGCAATTACTTTCGCCTTTACCCGTCATTTCGTAGCAGTTTTTTTTTTTTTTTTTTTTTTTTGCAGGTATGTAAAGGAGCTGGAACTGGTCCATGTATCAGTTCGTGACCCCTTGCTTCGTACCATCTCTGATAGCCAATCATTAGTATTTTTTTTAAATCATTCAGTCATCTCTGCTGTAACGTCATGCGTTTACAACTACTCCCATTATTATAAAGTTTATTTGATAGGGACAGACACACATCGACATAGACAAACTGAATAAAACAGCAGTCCCATGTTTGCATCATGGTGCAATAGCAACAGCTAACTCGCAGCACTTGTCCCTAAGTACCTTCTATTAGCAGGAGGAGAGAACAGGATGGGATATGAAATCATCAAATATCAGGCTATGTGGCACATTTTAACGAAAAAGTGGAAAGTTGAACATTTTATATCTGTTTTTCTCAATAATTAAAAAAAAAAACACTTGAGTAATAGACAGATGTAGCCTGGTTTGTTTACGGTACAGACCGAAAGTATGTTGGAATGAAATGGCATTGCATTGGTACAAAATGGGAGCATCACTGTTAAGGAATCTGTGTTTGCCTGTTGTACACTCCACCTCATGTGGCAGCAGGGGCGTCTCCAGAACTTCCTCAGACCAGATTGGAACCAATGAGGATATTAGTGTGAGGAAGCAAAAACCAGAAGTCATATCAAGACAATGTTATCGTTTTATCCATATCTTTAGTTTTAGTGAAGTAGTGAGGAAAGGAAGGCAGAGAACCTTTAGTAAGAGGCTCAAATAAATAAATAAATAAATAAATAAATAAATACATCTATTGATACATCTATTATCTACCCGCTTATTTTTGCAGGGAGGAGATCAAGGGGAAACTGGTGCCAGCGGTCATTGGGTGAGGAACAGGGTTTCTGGTACAGACGCACTTAAAATACCAATTGACCTAAGAGTCACCTGCTTGGACTCCGGAGGAATCCTTAGCACTCATAAAAAACCCACACATCCACACTGTGAACATGAAAACTCCATCCACAAAGAGCCTAGGCTGCGATTTGAACCCAAAACCTTCTTACTGCGACGTCACAATGCCAACCGTGCCACTGTGCAAACTCCAAATGTATAAATAATTATTTTTAAAAAATGTTACAACTCACAGAGGCTTGTTTTCTCTTAATATAGAGTGTATTTGAGACTTTCAGCCCTGGTTGGTGGAGGGGGATGGGAGCAGATTTACAGGAGTGACCAACCTCACGCCACCCACTATCACATAACATTCTCCATTCTGTGCATGTAGTTTTACTTATTGATGCAAGACAACAATCTGTATGCTTCAGAGTTAGGCAAGCTTCTCAACACTAACCTATAAAGAAGAGCATGCACACAAAGTGCATTTCACATCACATCTGGGTAATAATCAATAAATAATAATGAATATATTGTGGAGACCATCTTTTTTCTCTGACCTATTAAATTGGGTGTTCAAATGTCAGGGTAGAAGCGCCAACAAATCTTACTTGTTTATGTTTCATATAAATTGTCGCTCCAAGGACAGACAGAGGAAGCAGATATGGTTAAATTAGCAACACTGAACTATAACTACAAATGACAAATATTTTACATACGTGTCCGTTTTTAGTATACTGATTAGATTCAAATTTTAAACTGAAACAACTTACTTTTTAAAAAATATATATATACTCCTTCGGAACATTTTAATCCATTTAAAGTGTAAGCTGGCACTTAACAAAAACAACAGATTCAATTTTATGATTTCTATATTGTACACAAGAATATTGATTTATTATTATTATTTTAACTTAACTTCAAATTTAATTGTAACAAAAATACCAAAATACAAACTCTGGCAATTCTTCTAAGGCTTTTGTCTTGGTTCGAAGTTAATAGTGGCCCCTGCCCCGTACAAAACCTTTTAGAGACGCCCCTGTCATGGCGTTTTCTTAAATCTCCTGTCCTGTACATGTAGTTTCACGCCACATGACACACACACACACACACACACAAAACAAAACAAAAACTGGTGGTTGGGTTTTGATCTCATTTCATTCATAAAATAACGCACAAACAAACAAAAAACATACAAACCGCAACTGAATTAGAACGACGTAAATTCCGCCTCGTGTTTGGGTTGTCACAGGTGATGAAGAGGCAAGACAACACATTTACCATTAGGATGATGGGGTATTAATTTTTTCATCTCTACCAGGTCAGAGGGTCTGCCATCTACTGTGGTTTCACTCCCACATGTATTCATTACGCATGTACGGTGATCAAATGATATAATAATGAGAGGAGGTCTTAAATGCGCCTATGTAGCCTGAGGTGTGAGTGTGGGCTGATTATACTGTTAAGATCATCAAATAAAGCTGCCGGAGAAATGAATGGCCACAGAAAAGAAGAGGAGTGAGAGAGAGCCTGGAGAGCAGAAAGAAAGAGGGAGAGAGAGAAAGAAGGGGGGGAGGGGAGGTGGAGGGACAAGAGGGAAGTATGCGTGGGAGACTTGCGGCAGATGCACAACCTCTCACCGAGGAAGGAAAAGAAAGGGGAGGGAGAAGTAAAGGATCTCGTGGAGAAGGGAGCGCCCCCAGAGGCCAAGAGAAGCTAAACACTCACAATGATGCAGATAGAGTTCCCCTCCGACCACTGAACAGCACGTTGACGTATTTTCATGACTGTAGGTCGCCTTCTTTATTCAGTCTGGAAAATATGTTTAAAAAGTGATTATTTTTTTTTAAAGGCCTCAGCTTCAAATTGAGCCCTATCAAAGAAGTCGAGCTTGGCTAACCTATTAAGTCATCGTGAAAAATATGTTCAAATGATCTTTTTTAGGTCGTCGCTTCAAATATAGTCTTATGTAAAAGAGTCAGGCTTGGTTAGCCCATTACACCAACCAACCTCAACAACTGTCTGAACACATCAAGGTGTCAGTAAACATCTTTTGTGGGTTTTGATTCAGTATGCGCAGCTTTCTGACTAAAGTGCATCAAGTTATTTGTAATGAGACCAACATTTTAAATCTCTTATTTTCCTCTGCGGTTTTTTTTATTATTAGTATTATTGCTTCAGCTACTCTCTGTCGAATGTTACCTTTTAAAGTCTTTAAGAGTTTAGATTCCGATAGGGGAAATGTGACATCACCATAAAATAAAAGTGAAAATAAAGTGAAATTTGTTTGAAACTTCCCATCAGCGGGGAGGGGTGGAAAAAGCGCACTGGGTTCAGTTCCCCTCCACTCCCACCATGCCCCCCTCTCTCTTTTCTCTGGCTCCTCCAGCTGCCTCTGCAGTGAGTGGGCGAAGGCTCCTGCCTCACTTATGCTCATGGAAAGAAGCAGCGTCGCCACATGCAGGAACCTCGGAAGGCTTTTCACGGCTCTTTGTGTGAGCTGCAGGAGCAGAGAAAAGGCGCGCTGTCTCGGAATGATTTGGTTAAAACGGCCTCCACCAGGGTTAGTCGGAAAAACAGGGGAGGGGAGGAAAAAAGTTGAATTTACTTTTTAGCCCCACTTCGTGCCCCTTTCCAGACCTCATCCTACACCCCATCTGCACACACGCAGATACATATAACTCTTCCCAACTGTTCGCCCAATAATAAATAACCAGAAGGAGTTGGTTAGCTTTCAGATTTTTCAGTGAAAAGTTCCAGCTGATGTGCCAAAGTTTTTATAAATCGATCAATTGCAACTCGTGGCTTTTAACGTCTGGCTCAAATGTGTTGTATTGACTTAATATATCTAGTAAAACCCCATTCCTGACGAGGAGTCACATTGAATAAGATTAGAAATAATCCTTCATTGAATAGGAGGCTTTAAGGAGCAGCTGACACATGCGAACATCCAGTAATGTGGTAAAATCCCCCCAAACACGCCTAATTTCCTGTTAAACAAGCTTAGACAATAATCTCTACTTGAGAAAGCTTTTCTTTGGAGTGAATTTGATAAATGTTCAATATTCCGAAAGGAGTCTGGCTTAAGTTTGAGCGCAGCCTCTTAATCCTGAACCGGCTGCTACTGCCGCTGCTTCTACTGCTGTCTCTGAGCCATGAGCCGTGTTCAAACAAGCTATAAAAATGAATTATTGCCTAACGCATGCAGTGACTCGGCCCCCTTTTTAGTTTTAGGAGTCGGGGAGTCCCGTATGAAAACGTAAGTGGGTGTTTTTTATTATTTGTTCACATTACGCGACAATTGCTCTCCTTAACGTCCGTCTCTTTCATGCCACGGGGGTGATTTATGAGCTCCTGAAGGCAAACATGGCTCCGGTTATTTGCCTGCAACTTGCACTCAGTGTTAACAGCTAAGATCTCCGCAGGAAATTTTATTTTGATGCCCCCCCCCCCCCCCCCCCCCCCCACAAAAAAATCCAAAAACAAAAGAAGGAACAAAATATTTAAATAAAT
>NW_015112757.1:416179-428805 GCF_001443285.1 Poecilia latipinna | reverse complement strand
TCCACCCCCCCCCCCCCCTAAAATAAATTAGTTTGGAAGTTAGAAATGTAAATATTGATCTTATAAATGTCTTTCAATTTAGGTATTTTGAAATAAATAAATAAACCTGTTTTGCATCAATTTTTAGTAGTTGTTTTATTCTTCATTTTGTTTTATATGTTATCTGTTTTCTAGGTCTGGTTTGAAAATTATTTAAATAACTGCGTTTTACTATAAATGATTAGAGGGTGGAATTGATTTATTTATCCATTGATGATGAAAAACTTTTTTCTAAATCCTTTGTTTTCAAACAAGTGTTCCGTTGAGAAATGAATGCAAATCGATAATTTATATTCATTACCAACCTGTTGTTGATTTGCATGGCCTCTTACTCTCGCTTCTGATTAAATGTTTCTTACAGGAAAAAAGGAAACGAAAAAAATTAAAGTTCACTCTAGAAATGTTAAAAAGAAAAGAGTCAAACACAAGCAGAAGGATTGTAGCAAGTTAGTTTGTATTCTAACAAAAATATCCAAGAAAACTATACAAAAATAAAAAACGACCCGGTTCCGTATTGACCTAACACTGTTAGATTACTTTCTCTCTTACACACACACACACACACACACACACACACACTTTCCCTCTTACACCCACACACTTGTAATTTCTATTCCAAGTGATCAAGTTGTTATGGTAATTAAGCTATAAGCAGAGCTATTTCAGTGATTTAGTTCAGTCCTTACCTTGTATTAATCGTCAAGTCAAATATCAAGAAAATAAATGTGCCGCACATACAAACAATATGAATTAATGCCTTCGTAGCCTGATTTCATACACACATTCTCTCTCTCTCTTTCTCATACACACACACACAAACACATACAGGGGAAATGTGAAGTATTTTTTTGTTTGTTTGTTTCTGAGTTAATAGTTCAGATGCTGCAAGTCGATTGTGGTCAGAGACTCCGAGAAAAAATAGAAAGTGTCCGCGGAAATGTCCACGGGGCTATCCAGAGACTCCGACAAGCTCGGCGAGGCTGTGTCCGAGAGCTGCAGGCAGGAATCCGAGGAGAAAGGCTGAAAGTCGTGCAAAGAAACATCCAGGGCTGAGGGGCTGTCGCCATTGTCCGGCCCAGATGCCGATCCGGGGCCCATTGTTGACATACAGCCCGGAACAGTGGGTGACGGGTTGGGAAAATGTTTCAGATTTTTGTCATAGCTTGCCGCCTCTCCATTATTGTGAAGCTGCTGCTGCTGCGGCTGCTGCTGTGTGTTGTTCTGAAAGGAGCAGGTATCTCTCTCCAGGAGGGGCCCACTCTGCTCGTACAGCAGGCCGCTCCCTTCCTCGTCCTCCTCGCTGTGGATGCCGTCGTCGGCTCCAGGGCCCTTCGCGTCTCCCCCTCCGTGGTTCTCCTTGGTCTGAGTCTGGCGCTTGTGCTTCATGCGCCGGTTCTGGAACCACACCTTGACCTGTCTCTCGGTCAGATCCAGCAGGGCCGCGATCTCCACCCGCCTCGGTCGACACAGATACTTGTTGAAGTGGAACTCCTTCTCCAGCTCCAGCAGCTGCGTGTTGGTGTATGCTGTCCTCAGCCTGCGGGAGCCCCCTCCTCCACCCGCTCCCTCCACGATCTCAGGCGAACCTGAAAAATAAACAGCAAGGGGATTCTTAAAAAAAAAGAAAGAAAAAAAAAAGAAAAAAAGAAGCAGGACACAACAATTGCATAACCCCGCTGCCAGTAAATATAACGTTCTTGAGTTTTACATAAAGCAAAATGGCCGCTGGAGCTGTTAACTTGCCCATTTTACCCAAACATAATGTCTGTATTGATATAAACTCCTCACTTGATTCTTTTAGGGAATAAAATAGGTGCCTTCATGTGCGTAAAGCTCTCTAAAACAGTGCGGTCCATCCTGGTGTGGGAGTCTAATGAATGTTCCAGCTGCCCTCCTCGGCAAAGGCACTCCATCACTCTTCATTACTGTCACACATCAAAACTCTGCCTCGCCGAGGGGAATAAATCATCTTACATCACCAAACTTTACCCAAACTTTCCCCCCCACGCTTCACACTCATATTCATCCACCAGAATAAAGCTATACTCAGGCATATGTTGTTGTTTTATTTATTTATTTTTTATCCGCATTTAATGTCTTCCATAGAAGGGGGCCCGGGTGGCTCCAAATGCAGCAACAGATAGGAAAGGCATTGTCGTTTTAGGATTCACCCACCTTTCGGAGAGAAGCACACGGGTCCGTTGGAGATGGCGGTGGCGGCGGTAGCGGCGGTGGTGGAGTTCGGCAGCTGGTGGTTCCTCTTGGAGGCTTTCTTCTCCCGCATCCACGGGTACTCCGGGGGTAAGGAGGCGGTAGGCAGCGGGCTGCAGCCATCAGGGCTGTGTCTGGGCCGACCGTGCCGCGGATGGCTGCCCGGGTTCAGGCTGGGGATGGTCTGTTCGAAGGGAGGAGGAATCAGTGTCGGGCGTGAAAGCGTCGAGCTCTTGATTGATGAACTTTGAAATGAATCAGCGACAGGGGGGAAAGATGTCAGGCACTCAGCAAGCGACGGCTGACTATTGATAAAACCGCTCTCTCGCTCGAATTCGTAATTCATCTCCGCTCCCTGAGAGCCGAGGAAAGTTTGCAGCGCCGTATTTTTATAAACGTTGCGGCTCAGTGAGGACGATGAAGAAGGAAAAAAAAAGAAATATATATTTAAAAGAAAAATCCCCTGATGTGTTTTTTTTTCTATTTCAGTGATTACGGCCGTATGGGGACCGAGCTACCATTAAACTATAGAATTCATGGAGACAAGGTTGAAATTGGACCGAATTGCCTGTCACATGATTACCTCTGCCCAATGACAATTTGGGGCTTAATCAAAAGAAGCCACTCTCTGCCTGATTGATCCAAAAGGAAAAAAAAAAAAAAAAAAAAAAAAAAGTCCTCGCTCAGCTGGGCCATGCACGACTGTTTTTATTTACATCTCTGTCCGCTCAGCTCGTCCTCGCCTCGCTCCTCCAGTCCAGTCCACTAAGCCACAAAATGTGTTTTTTAAGAAGCGCCTGACGCTCTCTATTACAGGGAAGGAGACCAGCTCAGGGTGCGCGGATTCGTGCACTCCTCTTTCTCGTATTGTTTAAGGATGTCAGTCGAGAACGCCCCCACCACTCACACACACGCATACATCACAAAGCACACACACACACACACACACACACACACACACACACACACACACACACACGCACACACACACACGCACACACACACAGACACACATTTCACCCTAGTAGCTCTTCATATTTAAGCTCTGGGGGTGAAAAATAAACTTCAAAACTTAAGAGTGTTGTAATTAGAACGTTGCTAACCATTAATTAAAGCTGTAAAACTAACCATATCTAAATCCATATGATTTGACAAAAATGACAAATATGGCCATTTATTATGAGAACATCTAAACTTTGTCAACTTTTTGTTCTTTCTTTCTTTCTTTTTTTTTGGCAAATGAGGAAATGTCCCAATTATTCCACGAAGCAAAGTTTCGTTGAATTGTAATTGAGTGAAGTGAGAATGTGGTTAATTTTAACTGGTTCAGGTGAGGGGCAAAGAATGCTCACTGATACAAGACGTTCACTTTTCTCAATCTGTCACCGTCGTTTGATACAAAGACAAACCTATAACCCAAATTTAGTTCAAATAGTCAACTTTTTCTTTTCTTTTGTTTTTCGGAGCAAAGCTTCGTTTATTAGACATCAGGTCGTGTTGCCTTCCAGTCTAAACAAGACGAAATACGAAAAGACCGCCCACTCCAAGACGTTTTGCTGGGCTCTGTTAACTTCGGATTATTTTCTTGGACAATGACCCGGTGGTGTTTAAAAAAGACGAAACTATGTTGTACACTTCTGTTAACACAGTCAACCCTTTACGCCGAGCACATTACCATTGCACAGAAAAATAAAATACATATCTGCCTTCCACTTCTAGATAGTCCTACACAATGACACTTAGAATCAAAACTATATTGGAAACATGGTTAAATGGCTAAAATAAAGAATGTGTCACCTTGTATCTAAACAACGTGGAAATGTGGTCGAGAAGTGAAAGGTTCTGGGTTATAAATGGTCAAACTCGTGGACAAATACATAACAGATGCCATGGTTTACCATCTAAACAGCATAAATATGCAGCTGAAAAGTCAGACGTGAAAAGACGCCTGTTACAGTTAAAATGGTTTTGATTACCTTTTTTTTTGAATAGACAAAGAAATCATCTGAAGAATAAGACAATGTTCTGAAAAGTGAAAGATGGACAGAAATGCTTAATTAAATGAGGTTGAAATGTGATGGGGAGGGGGGTTGATCAAATGGGCTAACCTAGCCTAAATTTCAAAAATATTTGTTTATAAAAAAAAAAATCTGGACGGAACCGATACCTTAAAAAATAACTTCGGTTTTCGGCGTATATCAGGGGCTAAACCAAAACAAGAATGGACAAACCTTAAATAGACCTTTAAAAGACGTTGATAGGAGTGTAGTATTTGGAGCCATGTGACAGTAGCATTAAGGCACATTTTTTGTTCATTCCACTAAAACGTCGAGCTCATAAATCCGAGATGAAACAGAATCTCTTTTGATGACTCAAAGCAGCCACGATTACTGCATTCCTTTAAAAGCAGCGTTGGAAATAGTTTTGTTTTCATGTCAGGAGCGCAAAGCCACAAGGCTGCATAAAGCAAAGATTTATTGGACGGACATTGCCACACTTGCTTGTGGGGGGGAGGAGGGAATGAGCTTCTCAATGTATTTCTATTATCCTTCCTACCTGAAATGGTCATGGAGCAAGCATAAACACTGTTACAATCGACCTTTTTACAACGAAATCTATTTGCCAGCGTTATTATGCTGATGGGAATGCTATTGAGCTGCTCTCTTCCCTTGCTCGTGTTCAGTTTCATATGGCTCTTCTAGAAGAATCTGTAAAAGCCACATTCAGGAAGTTGTTCCCTGTTTTTTATTATTATTATTATTCGTCCGGCAGTACGTGGGGTATTTTCGTTCACAAAATATATATCTGTATGTGGCTTATTGAGTGAGAAGAGGGGAAGTGGAGAAGGAGAAGAAGTGGAAGGCCTCTCTCTCAGTTTGTTGCTTATATACCAAACAAAGAGTCCTGGAAGCCTGTGCGCGATCAATCTTACTCGCCAAAAGGTCTGACAGCTCGGTGCCCTCACAACACATTTAAGGCTTCTAACTCTCCCCCGGATCAAATGCAGCCAGGAAGCGCCGAGAAACAGTGGTCACTCAGATTAGAACCGGTTTCTGCTCGCACTGGTAGTCTGTTTGTCGCTGGAGGGATTTTTTTTTTTTTTTAAAGAACAAGGGGAAAAAAAGGAATCTGGTCACACAAGATGCGACCATTTCCTCTCTAAGAGCCATCGGTGAGTGTGTGGTGAAGCTGGCTTCCCCACGTGGCTTTTATCTTTAATTTCTATTTTTGTTGTTGTTGTTGTTGCTTTGTTGTTATCGTTTTTCTTTTCTTTTTTTTTCTTTTCCTAAGACTTGCATGTCTGCGAATGGACCAGTAGCGAGTTGCTAAGAGAAGAGACTGATGACTATTTTGGAATTGCGCGCAGGCTTTGTGTGCACGGACAGGAGTGGGTGGCGGCATTTAGGGGAGCCCGTTGCGTCCCACACACTTATCTTTAGAGCAGGAGTGATTTAGGGCGCAGTTTCCTACGAATGCAAAGAGAAAACGCCGTGTGCGCTCAATTTTGAATTTAGACACAATTTATTTGTGCGCTACCTGCGTTTGGCACATGTGGGTCAAATCGCTGTCCTGCTGCGTAACGCGTGTGCATGTGTGTTTCTGTCTTGGATACAGAAATACTCATAGTATTGGCCCTTTTTTTCCCCCCTCAGTGACACACCATGCTTCAATTGTTCTAGGTTTCCCTGCTAACCATATGTCAGGGCTGGTAATGTTCGTGCCCTCTGATATCAATCATGCTAGGTTGAAAATTAGAGTTGTGGGGGTGGGAGAGGGACAGATGAAAAAATACATTAACGTGAGCAAATATTGTGAGAAATAAACAAAATCCGTCAGAGGTTTGTTGTGGATAAGTATCTTGGCACACAGATTTATTTCGATGGCCTTCTGCATTCAACACATTTGCTCCTGCGTTTTGTATTGTAATTAAAAAATATATAATAGAATTATTACAAGCAATTAAAAAAACAAGAATTATTTGTAATATTTTAGTTTGGCATTTAATTTTGAAGATAAAAATATTTGCAGCCATCTATGTCTAGCACTCGTGCTCCCTCCAGTCGTGGTGTGGCCGGTTTTTACGCATCAAAATCTGCACATTTTCAGGGTCTGATTGAACAAATAAGGTCCTTGATTATTGTACTTTAGAGTGCGTCCTCTGTGAGCGGCGTTTGACTGGCTTTACACATAGGCGGGATTATTTTTAAACGATTTCTCATTTGGCTTGTTGTCTCCGCAGAACCTTTCACGAAGACCTGGGTGACATTTTTATTATTATGGATGTGCCCACGCAGATGAGAGAGACGCGCCGGGAAAGAGAAGGGGGCCCACGCTCAGGGAGGAGAGAGTAAATAGATCAAATGTTTTTTTTTCTTTTTTCTTTTTTTTTTAATCTGCGAGTTGTTCTTGTTTTGTTTTGTTTTTTGTTTTGTTTTTTTAAATGAGATTTAATGCATAGCAGTTTTGACTCTAAATTATTTTTAAAATTTCTGGTAGGACTTTAATTTATGAAATTTACTTCTTGAATATAATATGTGTAGCTTTAAAAGAGCATTAATTTGATGCTGCTTTACCGATGATTCCATACCATCGCCGATAACCCACTTTTATTTTTAGATATATAAAACAGCGTTATGTGGTAATGTAAATGTGAAACTGCTTGCGAATTTTAAAATTAAAACGGGTGGATCTGTTTTTGTTTTTATTTTTTTTATTTTTTGTTGTTGTTTTTTTTTCACTTCAATGCCTTTATTTGTTTCTTCGAACTGGAGCAGCATGGAATGTTTGACATCGAGAGGAAGAAAAAAAATTGATGATGTGTTTTGTCTTTTATTCAATAAAGAAACTGCAAACGTGTGTCCTTCTTTCCACCCTTATTGCATGACTGATTGGTTTCTTTTTCATTCGCTGACAAAATAGAAACACCTCCTCGAATAATAATAATAATATTAATAATAATAACAATAATACTAAGAAAGAAACAAATTGGAAAACCTGCAATCTAAGTGACATGGCTGCATATATGGGCCGAACATGGCGCTAGTTTCTCCACCAACCTTCTCCCCTTGCAGACAGAGATGGAGGGGCGTCAAATAATACTATTGGAGTCTGAATAAATAACATTTTAAAAGACCAATGAAACAAAACAGAAGCAAAAGGGGAGTCTGTGCAAGTTCATGACCCTTTGTTTTAAATGTAATCTCCTCACATTCCCAGCTCCTGGCTCTTAAGGTTCTTTTTGTACACAAGTGCAACAGAATGCAAAAAAAAAAAAAAAAAAAACATCATTCTTCAATTGCGGATAAATAAAGACGGACAGTTTCACATTGAAAATGAATAACATGTGTTCATAATACCCTGTTTGAGATTTTAAAAAGACGTTTTTAAAAAAAGGAAAAGATTAAATAATCCTATGGATATGCTATGCCCTTCTTCCTTCCCTCCGTTCGGCTCTACAGACACTCTATGGTACATAAAGGTCTTGGTGAGACAATGAGACAAGCAAATAGAGGAAAATTCAAGCAAGTCGTGATTATTTGTCCTACGCTACTTCACACATGAAACTATAGAGAACACAAACAAACAAACAATAAAAGGCAGAAGGAGAAGGTGGGAGCCATGAGGAGGCGCAGAAACAAAGCGGGGGGGACGGGAGGGATATGTCTGGAGCTTGGATGAGACAATGGGGCGGAGTGATCCAGTCTCGCGCCGCATGCTACAGATGCGTCAGTTTGGGCGCTTCCTGGATTCTTCCCTGAGAGTAGTGCGGCGTTAGGTCCGTGTACGTCGGCGTCGCATCACACACGCCGTGATGCTGACCGCCGCTGTTGCCCATCGTAATCGCCCCGTTGTACTCCATGCTCGCGGACGGAGGAGGCGGGTGAGGGAGGTGGGTGAGACCGAAAACTGAGGCCCCGGAGCTGGGCACAGAGTCGATGTAGCCTCCGCCGACGTAGACGGGGCTGCCCTGCATGTGTGTGCCATAGTTGCCGTTGCCGTGCAGGGGGTGGTGCGCGTCATACTCGGGCGTGGCCGAGTCAGTCCCAGGGTACCTCTTCTGGGGGGGTGGGCAGCTGTTGAGGGAGTTGCTCAGAGGAGGGGGATATGACGTAGCCATACCGTACGCTGTTTGGTGATTCTTATTGTAAGGGGTTGCAGACTGGGACTCGTACGGTACACTGTTAACGAGAGAATGCATAGAGTTGAGGTATCCGCTCCCTCCACCGCCGCCCCCACCGGACGGTGGGCCTACTGGACTCCGGGGAGACTGTCCGCCCGGAGACGGCATCATCCCGACGCCCTTCTGATCCTTTTTGTACTTCATCCGTCGGTTTTGGAACCAGATTTTGATCTGTCTCTCCGTGAGGTTAAGCAGGTTGGCCATCTCCACCCTCCTGGGCCTGCACAGGTACCGGTTGAAGTGGAACTCCTTCTCCAGCTCCACGAGCTGCGCGCTGGTGTAAGCTGTCCGGGCCCTCTTTGATGCCGCTGACCCCGGAGGACTCTTGTCTCCTGGGCAACTCTCCACTGTCAGGGAGAAGGAGAAGGGGGGCGTCAATCAGTGATCCATTATAGGCACACAGAGAGAAACACAGACGCAAGACACAGGAGAGTGAGAGTGGGAGCAGAAACTGGGTGACAACACATACACTGATAGTGAAACCCTGCAATCAGGAGGGGGGCGGTGGTGGTGGTGATAGAGCTCTTTACTAGATAAATATGTCCATTAAAGTACAGTTTTTCATCTCCTAAGATCTGCAGCCAATGTGGAGCAAACATCTTAACATTTTGATAAATCCACCCCCAACGCAGGGGTTATCATCAGGGGACCATAAGACAATTAACAATCAATGTGCCTACATGTGCAATCACTAACCAGAAATGCAATAGCAGAAAACTGGGTCACTATCTGATATGTAACCCTGGTTTCTTACACAAAAACATTTTGACCCTTATGCTGCCCCGAAAGTCACACCGCATAACACGCGCATAATGCAAGCACAAGCATTTATAGATTCTTCAGGGTGTATAAAACTGCTCATCTTGCCCTCGCTGATAAGCTTTAAGAGGCAAGCACTTGCCTGCAGAATCCTAAGGTCATATCCACTTGCAGTGGCAGCCGACCAACACTTAATAAATTTCACTACCTGTCTCCTAAACCTGAGGTAGGAGGAATGCAACATGACATAACCTGAGGCGTAATGATATTGCACAGATGAAAGAGAAGTCTGCACACATGAGAAGAAGAAATTGGCTGTTAGCTTAGGCTCAGCCAATATGTGCATGCAGGCCCTGTTAGGATCTGGCTTAGTTTGGATGGGTTCTAAATGGTCGGGCGCTCCGAAAAAAATATATGAGATCCATATGGTTTGAATACAATATAAAAACAAATACAAAACAATTCAGACATCATATCTCAGCTGGTTCTAAAATAGATGTGATGCAAATCAGTACAAACTGAGCAGCACATGATCCATGCAGATCCCAGAGTTTTTCCTCTGTCCAAGTCATATAAGCAGTAAACGTGAGGTCACTATCCAAACTAAAAACAATTAATTATGGATCCCATATTTCAGCTCATTTGCTACCCGTATGAACCAATATGTAAATGTTGGCTGTGGAATGGAAGACAAAATTCTGATTAGTTATAAATATTTATGAATTAATTTCTAATATGTTACGTTTAATAATGATAATCATTTGTTCATCTGTACAAAGAATAGCACTATAAAACAAAATGGAAGCAGGGCCGGCATTAGGAGGAAGTTGGCCCCTGGGCTAGAGATGGTTTTGGTGCCCTGACCACACAGATTCCTTTGATGCAAAGTACAATAAAATGATTCAAGGTACTTGTTAACTTCAAGGTTCTTAGTTTCTCTGGAACTATTTAATGATTTGTTTTGGATTCTTTCTAAAATGTTTCATATAGACACAGTATTCTTTCCCGTAATTCCTTCCCTCATCTGCACATAAATATTTACCCCAAATGTTATAGTAACAGTCAGTGCCTAGTATGTGGCGGAGTAAAATGCAGTTACCAAAACAAAAAGGGGGGCTTGGAATATGCCTTTAAGGCTTGGTGTAGTTGAGCCTCAGGTGTTTGTGGTTGACGGTTAAGGTGTGTGCTCTTGTCATACCTGGAAATGGGCACTTTGGAATTCTAATAAGAATATAAAACAAACCCTGAGAACAACCCTGAAGTTACTTCTTAGACTGGAACACTTAGTTATTTATTATCCAACATGTTATGTTTTTTTTTTTTTTTTTCAAAAAATCATAGCAAAGTTGCTTAGCTATTTTTAGCATTTTTTACAGTAACTCATATAGATCATGTAGCACTGTCCAACATCTAGATTGTGAGACTCTTCCTTTTATTTTCTGTGCATACAAATACATCACTGTTTTTGCTTGTGTTGCTAATACTAATAAGCATTGACTTGCTAAAAATAATCCCAATGAATATTAAATGTACATCTGGAACATGCACAACTCTGGTCAACTTTACCAGAATCAACTTTTGAGACCAATCAAAAAGTCCCATGAAGTTTGTGCTTGGGCTATGACGTCATCGTTTTCAACAGATATTCAAGAAATTTAATTGTTACTTAAATATTAGTTCATCCAATTTCTCTAGTACTGTAAAATACAATATTTACAAAATATACATTGGTTTAAAAAAATATGGAGCCCAAATGTCTAATACCCAAACATTAGACGTTGGAATAGAGGGCGTAATATGTGCTTAATAGATGTTCGCCTCGTCTTGTTACTTTTCAAACTCACTTTGAAGCCACAATTACTTTTGGATTTTTAGGTGCTTTTAAAGACCATTTTACGCAAAATTTGTACAACTGAAAATATAATTTTGCTCAGTGAAAAGAAAACATTTGCAAGCGTTTGAGACTTCAGATCGTATCTTCATTGTTCTTGTAGAAAATGTGCATTAATGCCATATCCAGACATGTCGAACTGACTGTGAAACCATAACGCTTGAATTTCAACCATTTTGTATAGATTGTCACACAAGGTGTTCACTTGAATGCTTAGTTTGGCTCACTACCATTTCTGAATGCCACTCAGATCATTGTAGTTTTGATGCTTTTACCTACAATATGCTGAAAGGACAACTTTTTTGATGTGCAATTTTCAAACTCACACTGGAACCACATAGGATTTTGAGTTTCAACTGTTTCTGAAGACCATTGCTAACTTATTACTTACACCAGAATTTTCAGGTTGCCTCAATGCATATTGTATTGTCAACATAATGTGACAACACATCCGTACATCCATAAACAACTAACTCCTTAGTGTTGTGTGCAAAATGTTTAAACTCAAACTGAAAGCACATAAGTGCATAGCCCATCTTTTACAAAATCAGTGGAAATTTGTCTTTAGATTTATGTAAAATTCTTCTAAAATGTATTAGAAAAAAATATATGAAAGTACGATGTTGGTTTGCACTTTATTAACTGGCATGAACGTCTAATTAATTTCTTCCACGGCTCATAATTTGTTAAATTCAAAAAGAAAAATGACTTTTTTAGTTTTTAGGATTTAAATCAGCCAAAGAGAGATTTAAGCAAAGAGGCTTGGGATGCATAAACAGGTTATATGAACATAAGGAGTTGCCTGATGTGAATCACTGTGTTCTGTTTGCTCAGTAATGTCAATAATGCATCAAATGTGTTTGAAATGTAGTAGATTACCAGTTTTCTATAGGCAAATAAGCTGAGATATGACTTTGTTTTTAACTAAACCTGAGAGACCACATCCTTAGTCTGAACAGATCTCATCAAGATCATCGCTCTGTGCATGGAAAAGCTTCATTAATTAAGTCTAAAAATAAAACCTATAACTATAATCGTTTCATTTTGTGTAAAAAAAATAAAATAAAATAAAATAAATAACTGCAAACATGTTTAACATACCAGCCACAATATGTACAGCAGGTCATGGGAAGAGGAGCATCTTTAACGTTTTTAGGTTGGCTCTGAGTAAATACCCCACCCCTCCTCTGGCCTGCCCCTTTACCCCCCAAACACTGACCCACTGAGTTTCCCCTCTAATCAAAACAGCAGGACAAACTGAAACAACTGTTGTGTGTGTTTGTTTGCTGTCTCTCCGGGAACATTATGTGATCAGTGGAGATGTGTGTTTACAGTAGGGACAGGTCAGCTGGAGGGCATGGGGACAAACAAAAGGAGGGATCTGCTGCTTTCCCCTCCGCCATCCGCCGCCTGCATTTATGCTGAATGATGTTGGGATATTAACGACATCAATAAAAAAAAAAAAAAAAAAAAAAAAAAAAGGGGCAACCATTGGGTTGGGAGTGTTCTCCAATTTGTTGTTTAATAAAAAAAAATGGCAAAAAA